>NC_081847.1:41418144-41718144 GCF_963259705.1 Myotis daubentonii | reverse complement strand
CCCCTGAGACCTCCAGATAAACAACCTCTGGGCATGGACCCAGCGGGGCTCTCTCTCTCTCTCTCTCTCTCTCTCTCTCTCTCTCTCTCTCTCGCAGGCCCTCACCTTTCCCTTTTCTCACCCCCAACTCCCAGGCACGTTTTCCTTGCCTCCCTCTTTCTCCTAAGCTCTAAGGACCCTTCGTTTCCTCTGTAGCTTGTTTCCTGGGTACATTTCTTCTCCTGCTCACTTCTTCTACCTCTGTTACTTTCTAAACTAACTTTCTCTTGTAGTCTTGACTCTGAATTCTTTCTTAGCCAGAACTCAAGTACCAAGGTTGCTGAAGCAAGGTCCAGTCTGACTCTACTGGTCTAACATCTGGTGCCACTTCACCACCAACACACACACATATATATATACACACTCACTTTAAAAGCTAGTAAGGCATGTATTTGACATTTTCATTATAAATACTAAGCCTATTATAACTTTATATTACCTGTATAGGGGAAAATACAGATTTGGCCATTTCAAGTACTACATAAGAAACCTGACTTAAAATATAACTGAAATGCAACAATAGGAAAACATTATTGAACTGCTTGCTCACCGCTGAAAGTGAACTTGTGACAATCACAGAGTAGCAGGTAATGCCCAAGCTGGTTTGGCTCAGTGGGATAGAGCTTCAGCTCACAGACCGAAGGGTCCTGGGTTCGATTCTGGTCAAGGGCACATATCTTGGATGTGTGCGGGAGGGAACCAACTGATGTGTCTCTTTCACATCAATGTTTCTCTCTCTGTGTGTCTCTCCCCCTCCCTTTCACTCTCTCTAAAAATCAATGGGAAAATATCCTCAGGTGAGGATTAACAACAAAAAAGAGTAGCAGGTAAAATTGTCTCAAGTGAAAACCCAAGGAAAATGACAGAATGACAATCATGAGATTAATTCCTTACTCAAGCATGGGTAGTTTTTCAGCACAGACATACATATTATAACAGCAGCCCCCATTAACAACAACAAAAACTTACAATCTACAGAGAAGAAAATATTAATGCATCCTTTTTATAACATTTATCGTCACTATAAAATTGTAATATGCTAGGTTAAATCGCATCTGCTGAAACACCAATAGCTCTGTCCCCTAAGACCAATGTTATAATGATATTTTAAGTTTATTTCATTTTATCCACTGACATAGAGAAATCTAAAACATTGGCAGTAATTTACAAGCAACACCTTGCCTGGCCTCAGGAACAGCTGCATACACTAAGACCCTCTGCCCTGGTGCTGACCACCCCTCACATCAATGGTCCTCATTTAAAAGTTTACTTATTTCTGAATCGTTTTTTAACACCATAGTTTTTTGAGGCTCTTTTAAAGTTAACTAGTAAAATAATTTATTATTTTTCCTGAAAAAGCACTAAGTCAAATCTATAAGAATAACATCAAATGGTTCAGATTTCTACCTAAACACAGAGTTGGTTCGTGCCAGTGAGCATTAAACATAAGCCGATTTTTATTCTAAAGTGCAAATCAGAAGAGTGGATCATTTTTTTTTTATCTGAATCTGCTTTGGAACCAGGGATCTACGATACTAAGAATAAAACTAGGAAATGTTATATATCTAGCGCGCACACACACACACACACACACACACACACACACACACACTTCTATAAATATCAATCCTGAAACAATAAAATAGAATCCAAGAACATATATGTATTTAAAATATTAATATAATATTTTATGAATTATATATGTATACTCATAATGCATGGTTTAAATAATTTTTAATTTGCTAAACATGGTAGAAAAACTGGCTTATTACCTAAGAATATTTTGGTAGGAAAAATAAATAAAAAAGAAATTTATTCTTGATCATGGATATTTTACTGAATAAAGAGCTTTAAAAGAACTGAAATTCTGATGCATAATGTTAAATGCAAAAGGTTCACTAAATAAATCACATTGATGTCTTAATGTACTTTTAAATTTTTCTAAAAAATTAGCTAAGGGAAAATTCCACCATCCACTATTTTTAAAATATGGTTTTAATGTTAGTGATTTTAAGTACTAGGAAAAAAGAAGAAAGGGAAGGAGGAGGAAAAAAAGAGGTGGGAGGTGCAAGGGGAAACAAAAACGAGATGAGAAAATGTTCCTGGAATGGCTATTTGGTGCCCTCTGCTGTTGTATTGCTGTTACTTAATATGAATGGTTAGGATGACATGAGTTCTTTTTTAGAAAATCCATTTAAACTGAAATTAGACAATTTACTTATCTTAAATATTTGGTTTTGGATAGGACAAGATTTTATGATTAGATATCAATTACAATGTTATTTCACTTCCTTTTGTGCTTTCATTAACTAGTATACTAATAAGCATTAAAAAAGATTTTAAGTTTTGATATTTGGTACTGAACTATAATCTATTTCATATAATATAAATAAAATGTGAAGTACTCAAAAGTAAATTATAAGCATTAAGTATAAATGCTTAGATCACACCTTTGATAAAGAAAATGTCTTCCAAAGGTATTTCTACAGGCCATGTCTTACTCGATAATAATATCCAAATGGCATTAATATATTAAAAGACCAGGACATTCATATATCAGGCTTTCACACTGCAACACCAAAGAGATTGCCTTGCACCTCCTCCCAAAGGGCCAAGTTATCAAAGTAACAAGACAAAGAGCCTTGGAGGTCTGGGCATCCCCACGCCTCCATAGACAGGCCTGCCTGTGGATCAGTTCACTTTCCTGGCATCACCTCATCTCTCTTCCAAATAAAGAGACTACCTACTCCAGAGTGATGCTATGAACAGCTAACAGATTAACACAAGCAGGATTCCTTTCTCTGGTAAAACAGAGCTAATAACACCTAGCTTATTTTACCTCAAACTAATGCATTAAAAACACATATGAATATATAGTTTAAACCAACTGAAGTAAAAAAAAAAACTGTTTAAAAAAAGTGCTCCTATTATAACCTATGCTCCCTTGATATATTATGAATGAAAAATGGACAGAGGGGAGAGTCTCTGAAGCCAACCTGGTAACGAAAGGGTCAGAATAATGCAAAACGAGAAGGAGAAAAGAAAACTGATCCGCTCCACCTTGGGTCGTTGTGGTGAGTGATCTCTAACTTCAGAAATACTTACACCCAGTCGGTTCTAACCTGTTTTTAACCCTCTCTCTCTCATCGCTGCTGGCCTCAGCCCACTTCGCACTGTTCTCACTTTGCCCGTTCACCATCCCCTCCACGTCTGCACAGTTCCCTTTGTTGGAATAGTCTTCCCCACTGTTTTTTCTGATGTTAAACCTCTACACAAATTAGTCTCTTTAGAAAAGCCTTCCCAACAACTCTTCAGGTCGGCTCATCTCCTGTGGGCTCTCTCCCACTTAGCTCATGCCTTCCATAGTATAAACTCGCCACCATGAGCTGCACAGTTTCCCACAGCAGAGCAGGAGCTCCCAGTGCCAGGGTGCACCCTCTCCAACCGCTCCAGCTCGGGGCCTAGCTATATCTGCACTCAGTATGTGCTGAGTGAGTGAATGAATGAATGAATGAATGAATCAACCGATCAATACTAGTAAACTAATGTGTGTTGACTACCCATCGTGATTGATATTTTTAAACATGCTACCCATTTTACAACCTTATTACCTCCACTTTAAAGCTAAGAACAAATGGAGCTAAGAGGTCAGTCAGTCTGTCGCACATATTACATAGCATTAATCAATAGTTAGGGTCAACAGTTAGGATATAAGAGGAAGTCAGGGTCCTCCTGTATCTGCCTGACATTTTAATTCAAGAGGTTCTCAGAAGTAGTGCTGCAGAGATTCTAGAGATGAGGTGAGGGGAGAGTATGTCCACCTCACATAAATCAACCCTCACATTCTGGGCCATTCACAGAGATTCATGGGACACTTGGTGCTGGGCACTGGACATACAAGGAGGAATACCAAAGGCCCTTTGAGGAGCCCCTAGTCTGGTATACAGCCGTAGTTCTCAGCTGGGCGTGAGGTTCCCTTCCCTCCTCCGCGCCGCGCCGCGCCCCGTCCCCCGCCCCCCCCCCCCCGAGCCCCAAGGGGCACCTGGCGATGTCTGGAGACATCTCTGTTAGTCTCAACTGGGAGAGGGTGCTGATGACATCTAGTGGGTAGAGACCAGGGCAGCCACTACACATGCTGCAATGCGCAGGACGCCCCCAGAACAGAGAACTGTCCAGCCCAAAATTGGCAGTAGTGCTGGAGTTTAAAAACCCTGATACAGAGAAATAGACATGTAAACAAAGATATCTCCTCGCTTCCACACAGAGAATAAGCACTGGGCTGGAAACATAAAACAAACGCCAGGGCATCAGAGAAGATATCACTGACTCTACTAGACTCGGCAGCATTACCTAGAACATTCAGGGGCCTTTGCAGAGACGGTGGTCATAGAACTGAGGCTCATGAGATGAGTGGAAGTTAGCCAGAGGAAGTGGGGAGACAGGGGCACTGCAGGCACAGCAGATAGCGAGTGCTCTGTTTACTGAACGCAGGTGAAGGAGACTGGGACACCAAGTTACAGTGCCCTGTGAAGAACTAAAATCCTGACTGATACCGACAGATCCCCTTCTTTCGTCTCTGCCTTTCTTTCATCTCCCTCTTCCTTTACACCCATCTATTCCCCTAGAACAGTGGTTCTCACCTTCTGGCCCTTTAAATATAATTCCTCATGTTGTGACCCAACCATAAAATTATTTTCGTTTCTACCTCATAACTGTAATGTTGCTACTGTTATGAATCGTAATGTAAATATCTGATATGCAGGATGGTCTTAGGCGACCCCTGTGAAAGGGTCGTTCGACCGCCAAAGGGGTCGCGACCCACAGGTTGAGAACCGCTGCCCTAGAAAATAGCACTTCCACCAAGGCGGATTGCTGCCAGGTGTGATTGTGATTGAGGTGTGACTGTGATGAAGGAAAAGCGGTATCTTTATACAAACTCAGGAGAGGGAGATGTGCCGAAGACATTACCAGAGGATCTTTGGATATACTTTGCCTCTTCCAGTTTACTGAGAGCACTGCAAAGAATTCCAACTTCAACCACTACAAAACACATATACTTCTTGGACACTGCAGTAAAACTGCCTCCCTCAGAAGACTGACTAATGAATATGTGTCCGCCTGAAGTTAATTTTAGGGCCTGCAATACCACGTCACATAAATCATCTTATGATATGAATTTCACATCTGAAAATTTGTAAAGCCTCAAAATCATTGTCACTGGCTCGCAGCCTGGTTTGCCATCCATCATTCTGGGAGATTTCACCACCTATCTAGGTCAGTGATTTCCAACGTATGGTCTGCAGCCCTGGGTGGCCGCAGGGCTCCCTTATGGATATAAAACCATTCAAAGTTGGAAGTCAAATGGCAATGTTAAACCCAGGGTCATTTATCGAGCTATTAAGGTCACATGTGCTAATTATGCTGCAGGTTGCTATTTCTATATTTTGCTATTTATAATTTTAACTTGGCATATGACCACAGTTTTTTGACTTTCATCACAGCCCATCTCCAGCCATCACTTGAGTATATTCTCCTTTCTTTAATGTCCCCTCCTCCAAGAAGCCAGCCCTGATCACCTCAGGCTAGGGCAGATTTCTGCAATACTTTCTGCATTCCTCAGCCATCTCACTTACTACACTGCATTGTATTTACCTGTTTATATTTCTCAGGGGTAAATATCATGTCTTATTCATTTTGGTTCTCCAGGGCCTAACACAGTACCTAGTAGCCAACAAATGTTTACTGAACTAGACTGATTCAATTCTCTAACAGAGCTTAGAGCTTATAAAAGTTGAGAAGTTTGAAAATCTCTTATATAGTCTAACAAAAAAAACCCCCAATAATTTCAAGCACATTAAAACAAAAGAAATTACTTCTTACCTAAAGTACCAACATATTTATATTTAGCCACAAATCTTTATACTTCTACCAAATTTACTCCACAATGCCTTCAAGTTTCCAATTAAGAGTTAAATAGAAAGTGTCATACACAAGGGCTGGAAAGATCTGACTGCTGAGGAGGGCGTAGGGCTTAATCTATCTAGTGTTCCTATTCTCTCAGCAATCTGCCATTTGATTTATTATGTGAGATGGTAAAAGTAATTTCTCCTTTGCTGTATCTCACATAAGTTGCACAACAATCTAAATTTCTCGTCAGGTAATATCGTGCATTAATCTATTGCCAAGGAAAAACAAAACTATCCTGAATTTAAAACCATCTTAGAATAAGACCGCCTTTTCTTGGTTGAGAATTATATTTAAAGGATATAGCCTAAGAAATCTGAAACACCAATCAGAAAGAATATGCACACCCCTGTATTCACAGTGGTGCAATTTACAATAGCTAAGTTTCTAGAAACAGCCCAAGTACCCATCAGTAGATGAGTGGATAAAAAAGCTGTGGTACATTTACACCATGGAATATTATGTAGCTGTAAAAAAGAAGGATCTCTTACCATTTGAGACAGCATAGAGCAGCGGCTCTCAACCTGTGGGTCGCGACCCCTTAGGGCAGGAGTGGGCAAACTTTTTGACTCAAGGGCCACAATGGGTTCTTAAACTGGACCGGAGGGCCAGAACAAAAGCATGGATGGAGTGTTTGTGTGAACTAATATAAATTCAAAGTAAACATCATTACATAAAAGGGTACGGTCTTTTTTTTTTTTTTTTTTTTTTAGTTTTATTCATTTCAAACGGGCCGGATCTGGCCCGCGGGTTGTAGTTTGCCCACGGCTACCTTAGGGGGTCGAATGACCCTTTCACAGGGGTCGCCTAAGACCATCAGAAAACACATATATAATTACATATTGTTTTTGTGATTAATCACTATGCTTTAATTATGTTCAATTTGTAACAATGAAAATACATCCTGCATATCAGATATTTACATTATGATTCATAACAGTAGCAAAATTACAGTTATGAAGTAGCAACGAAAATAATTTTATGGTTGGGTGTCACCACAACATGAGGAACTGTATTAAAGGGTCGTGGCATTAGGAAGGTTGAGAACCACTGGCATAGAGGGACCTGGAAAGTATTATGCTAGCCAAATAAGCCAGTCAGAAAAGATAAGTATCACATGATCTCACTCATATGTGGAATCTAATGAACAAAATAAAATGATGAATAAAATAGACCTAGAGATATGGAAGCATGGAACAGACTGGAATTTTGGAGGGAAGGCTGGGGTGGGAAGGTGGGAGGGGAGAGATTAACTTGGGAATTTATATGCATATATGCATAGCAAATGGACACAACAAAAATAAATTTAAAAAGAAATTTATTTAATGTGAACTATAAATTCCACTCATAAATCCATTTAACACCTATTATGTGCAAGACACAGGTCCAATAAGGTTAGTTAAGTTTTAGGAAGAGGACTTCCCTTGCATACATCATTATAGATAGTGTTACGCAATGACTATGAAAAACCCTTGGTGTCTAATCCAAAGATCCTAAAAAATGGAAGAAAATCAAAAACCCTGTAATCACCAAAAAATTTAATAAATGCCAATTAAATATGATTAAATATGTAGTTAGTTTTGAGAGTTTAGTTGCAGGAGGCAGCTGATCAATGATTCTCTCTCATCATTGGTGTTTCTATCTCCCTCTCCCTTCCTCTCTGAAATCAAAAAAAATATATTAACAAAAAGAAAATGGCCGAAACCGGTTTGGCTCAGCGGATAGAGCGTCGGCCTGCGGACTGAAAGGTCCCAGGTTCGATTCCGGTCAAGGGCATGTACCTGGGTTGCAGGCACATCCCCAGTGGGAGATGTGCAGGAGGCAGCTGATCGATGTTTCTCTCTCATCGATGTTTCTGACTCTCTATCCCCCTCCCTTCCTCTCTGTAAAAAATCAATAAAATATATTTAAAAAAAAAAAAAAGAAAATGAATGTTTAATACTATTTCTCCTTAACTAATTCATTTCACTGAATTTAAACTTAACATCAAGAATATAGAAACTTGGAGAGAAACCAAGATGGCAGCATAAGTAAGCACCTGAAATTACTGCCTGGCACAACCACTTCAAAAATACAACTAAAAGACAAAACGGACATCATCCAGAACCACAGGAAGGCTGGCTGAGTGGAAATTCTACAACTAGAAGGAAAGAGAGAAGCACACTGAGACTCAGAGGAGGTGCGGAAGTAAAGTGCAGAGGTACGGAGGCGCACGCGGAAAGGGCTGGCAATATGAGGACATGGTTGTCTTTTTCAATCGGGAGGGAGTCTCAAGCTCCCAACTGCTCTGAACTCCAGTTCCGGGCGAGTCTCTGGGGACCCAGACTCATACGGGGAGAAACTGGACTGTCTGGCATCAGTCGGAACTCGAGGGCGGCTTTCTCTCAGAGGTGCTTGCAGCGATTACAGGGACACTGAGACGCGGGGCCCCTTAGGGTAGGACTGAGGATCAGCCATAGCTGTTTGCTCTGCCCTGTTGATTCTCTGAGACCCCACCCCACCCAAGCTGTGTGCAGAGGTTTTTGCATATGAAAGCCCTGGCCCTTTGCAATCTGAAAATTACCTAACAAACTGCAGCTGGGTCAGAGAGACCCAGAACTTCCAAAAGAAGGCCCAAGGCCCCTCAGCAGCTTGCATTGCCTCACAGCTGGGCCTCATCTGGGCACCTCCAAATCCCAAACAAAGAAGAGGAATCTGCAGATCTCTCCATAGCTCCTGCTGGGTAATCTCAGGAAGAGGCTAAATTAGCACCTCCTTAGAGATCCAAGAGCCAGTGTACCCAGTGGTCAGAGTGGGACCATCCAGATTACAACTCCTCAGATCCATAAGGGATGCACTCAGGGGGCAGACTCAGTGAGCACCAAAGCCCCACTGAAGCAAGTCTTGCCCCAGAAGGGTGTCTCCAGCACAGAAGTTCTCCCACTGTAGACACAGCTGATTCTCACAGCCAATTGACCTGGAGGTCAATTCCTCCCAGTGATACCTACAACAATCAAGGCTTAACTACAACAAGACTGTGCACAAAGCCCACAAAGGGGTGCACCAAGAGTGTCTACCTCAGGTAATTGGGGAGGCTGAGCCACTGGGCCCTATAGGACACCTAGCACAGAAAGCCACTCTATCAACACAGGGAAGCATAAAAAATGCAGAGACAAAGAAACAGGTCACAAATGACAAAAATGGAGGAAAGCAAACTACTGGATATAGAGTTTAAAACCACACTTATAAGGTTTTTCAAGAATTTTCTAGAAACCGCCGATAAATTTAGTGAGACCCTCAATAAATCTAGTGAGACCCTCGAGGATATGAAAAAGGACCAACTAGAAATTAAGCATACACGGACTGAAATAAAGAATATTATACAGACTCCCAACAGCAGACTAGAGGATCGCAAGAATCAAGTCAAAGATTTGAAATACGAAGAAGCAAAAATCACCAACTGGAAAAACAAAAAGAAAAGAGAATCCAAAAATATGAAGATAGTGTAAGGAGCCTCTGGGACAACTTCAAGCGTACCAACATCCGAATTATGGGGGTGCCAGAAGAAGAGAGAGAGCAAGATAGTGAAAACCTATTTGAAGAAATAATGACAGAAAACTTCCCCTACCTGGTGAAAGAAATAGACTTACAGGTCCAGGAAGCGCAGAGAACCCCAAACAAAAGGAGTCCAAAGAGGACCACACCAAGACACATCATAATTAAAATGCCAAGAGCAAAAGACAAAGAGAGAAGCTTAAAAGCAGCAAGAGAAAAACAGTCAGTTACCCACAAGGGAGTACCCATACAACTGTCAGCTGATTTCTCAACAGATACTATGCAGGCCAGAAGAGAGTGGCAAGAAATATTCAAAGTGATGAACAGCAAGACCTACAAACAAAATTACTTTACCCAGCAAAGCTATCATTCAGAATTGAAGGTCAGATAAAGAGCTTCACAGATAAGAAAAAGCTAAAGGAGTTCATCAGCACCAAACCAGTATTATATGAAATGCTGAAAGGTATCCTTTAAGAAGAGGAAGAAGAAGAAAAAGGTAAAGATAAAAATTATGAACAACAAATACACATCTATCAACAAGTGAATCTAAAAATCAAGTGAATAAATAATCTGATGAACAAAATAAACTGGTGAATATAATAGAATCAGGAGCATAGAAAGGGAGTGAACTGACTATTCTCGGGGGGGGGGAGGGGTGTGGGGGGTGCGGGAAGATAATGGACAAAAATCGTACACCTATGGATGAGGACAGTGGGGGGTAAGGGCAGAGGGTGGGGTGGGAACTGGGAGGAGGGGAGCTATGGCGGGGAGGAGAGGAACAACTGTAATAATCTGAACAATAAAGATTTAATTTTAAAAAAAAACCTCTAAAAAAGAATATAGAAACTTAAAGGAATTCTGGCAAGATCATGGCAGCACAGTTATTTTATTTCTCTAAATCCCACATAAAAAGGCAATATTCATTTTTAACACTCAAAGGCAACCAAGTTAATATTTTTCATGTGTTTTTGTATTTATTCCCAGTCTCCCCAACCCCCATGTGGTAATATATTTTCTATGCTCATATTTATGGTATACACATGATTGTTTCTTACTAAGTGACATAAGAAAGGTAGAAAGGTCCAACTCTCCAATTGCTTACAAGTTTTAATTTTCTGGCAGAAAAATTCCTGAAAGGTCTGAAGTTTGTTTTTGCTTTTTTAATGTTTTCTAACATTCAGCACAGAGCTAGGTCCACTCTTGCAACAGAATAGATATTTGCTGAATGGAGCTGACTAACTGGCTATGATGAATGTTAGCCTAAGCCAGCATCACATATGACTGGGGAGGAGAAGAAAGATGGCCCTACAATGACTGCTTCTCCAAGCTATGAACGGAGCCTCTGCTGAAGAGGAAAGGGTTAAAGGTGGCAGTCCAGTGCAAGACAGGAGATCAGCCACCGGAAGGTCAGGCTTTCAAGGATTTCCTTGGGGTTAAAAACAACAAAAATACCCTTTGTCCTTATTGGTGCTTTGAAAAAAGTTACTGTAGGTCCCTCCAGTGGCAACACAACTTGGAGAGGTATGCTTTTCCTCTCCCTTTGATGTAAATTATAAAGTCCTTTGGATCCCTTTCTTGTGGTTAATTCCACCACCAAAGCAACTCTACACTGGTTAAAAGTTCATTAGTGTGCAACAATAGGAGCTTAATAAAATAAATGATGGTACATCCATCCCATGAATACTAGGTAGCCAATAAAAACCTATCCTTCTCATACTATCTAATCACATAGGAGAAAAGCTTACAATATAGAGTAAAGAGGAGAAAAGAAAGCAGTTTCTAAACCAGTCATCACAGAATAATCATGTTAGGCAAGGATTGTAAGTGATTTTATTATTTTTTTTGTTTTGTTTTAGAAAAACATATTTTTATTGATTTCCGAGAGGAATGGAGAGGGAGAGAAAGATAGAAACATCAATGATGAGAATCACTGATCAGCTGCCTCCTGCACACCCCACACTGGGGCCTGGGCATGTGCCTTGACCAGGAATGGAACTGTGACCTCTTGGTTCATAGGTTGACGCTCAACCACTGCATCACGCCAGCTGGGCTAAGTGATTTTCATTATTATTCTCTTCCAAGTTTTCTACTACAAACATACACTAAAAAATAAATACTATAAAAACTTGTACTCTAAAAAATAAGTCTTTAAATTGACCAAAGAATGAAAAAAAGAAAAGGACCTAATTGCTTGTTTTCAAGGACTATAACATTCTGATGAGGGCCGAGGATCCCCTGGTTGCTGAGCAGCTGATGACTTCTTTGCAGAGGAGGAGGCACAAGCCACACCTTGGGCAAAGGAGACAGCAGAGCATAGGGACCCAGTGGTGAAAGCAGCTGACTGTGCTGGGGAGGGGACTGAAGGCTTCTCACAGGAAGTGATGTTTTGGAACGGCTCAGGAGGACAAGGGGGGCTGGCGTCTAGACCAGAGGGACAGAGTGATCCAAGACTTGAATACATCATACCCTGAAATTCCATTTCTAAGGATTCATCTCATGGAAACATTCGCAGCTTTGTTCAAAGATATATCTTGACTAGCTTGAATGACTTAGAGTAGCAAAAAATTAAAAACAACTTAAATGGTCAACATTTAGAGGACTCAGTAAACAATAACAACCCCCTCAACCCCCAAGAAAACCCAAACCTCACTGCGGATACTTAGTCTAAACAGACATGGAAAGGAGCCTATTGAATGCAAGAGGGGCCCTGGTTGTGTCTGGGACTGGGACCATTTCCACCTGAGCCCATCTTATGCTCTGGGGTATGCAACAGACATCCTTAAACACAGTTCTCTGGAAATTTCAAGAACTGAACAAACTGGGTTTGGCTACAGGTTCAGCAAGTAGGCCAGCTTTACATTGATGCAACCAAGAGCTCCTGTAACATCTAGGAGCAATGAGCGCACGAAGCATCCAGCTGTGGTTTCTAATTATTATCCGCCATTACAGGGAATCACATAGGCACTCAATAAAAGTTCATTCTCCTTGGAGACATTCTTCAACTAATCAGCCTTTACTTTTTTGGCTGTGAAAAACAAATAAACAAACAAAACAAAACAACAGCAAAAAAAAAAACAACAGCAAAAAAAAAAAAAAAGTTCATTTTCCTCCTATAGTCACAATTTATTCCTTTTTTTAATTTTTCTTAAGATTTGCCAGCTTAACTAAGGCTTCCTAACTTTATTTATTCAAGACTAGACAACAGGTAGCATGCTATAAAGTTTTTATCCTAATAACCATTTAGAGGAAGCAAAAAGTAAATTTATATACACACTTATAAATATAATAAATATATATCAGCATATTCATATTTTGTATTAAAATTCATTCCAGTTTTGGGGTAGAATGTTAAGCGAGTTTAATTGATTCTTCAAAGGTCATACATATCATAGGAATTTTTCTACAGCCAAAAAGAGCTCACCAGACAAGGCCCAGTATTCTGTATATAACATCATTTGGCTTGTCCCTGTCTCTTCTTCACAGTGCCCTTTTTGCAATGAATCATAAAGTCAATCCAATCAATCCAATTTTTTTTCAGAGCGACTTTTGTAAGCAAAAAACACAGAGTAGCTTATGTTTGACTTCTAAATTCCATTCTCTTACCTAGTTACACAGAATACAAAGCTACTGACCTTTGCAAATACTGCTCATTCAAGTTTTTAGACTTTTGACTAATTAGACAACAGAGAGGTAAGGTGAAAGATAAATCATGCTGGTCATTTTTCAATTTCTTCCACCTGGTGATTTTTCAATATATAACAGGGTGATTCTGATTGCTATAACAATGCCTAAGATATAGGTACTGAAGAGAAAAGTACACACACCAGGCCTAAGAAATGTCTTCCCAGCTTCACTAATATAATCCCATTGGCGTCCCCAAAGATCTCCTCACCAAGAACCAGTGTTTATGGCAAGTATTTTATAAAAAACGGGTCACAAAGATCCCCTGATATGCTCAGACCATCTTAACACGTTCATTGATGCCTTCATCAAACACCACCACATACTATCTATGATTCACTAATTATTTATGTATTACAAATCTTCTAACTCCTAATCAGTACACTACTTACACTGGGTGTTAAAAAGGATTAAAAAAAGATGACTCTACCTTCAAGGGATTAAAACAACTTCTTCCCTTTTAAGAGATATTACAGCCTACTTTTCCCCTCTCCCCATGGCAAACAAATTGGTTATATTCACCTCCCTCTCTTTCAGAATTATGGATGATAAGGAGACAATGGCTGGTAAGGATGAGTTCTCCAACTCTATTCTCAATACCACGTCCTCTCACGTGACTCCACCAGTTACCCCCTCCACCAACAAAAATACCAGAGAGCTCCTACCTGCAGTGTAAAAGCTGCTCTTCACCCTACAGCCATGGAAGCTACCACTCTTCTTTTCTCCCAGGGAAACTTCCTCCACCCTCTCTACCTCCACTTCATCTCCTACTCATTTCTAGCTCATCAGAGGCTGAGTTCCAACCCAACATCCACAGAAGCTCTTACTAATGATGGCCACTGACTTCCCCAATGACTAACTTCAAACACTCTTTTCACTTCCCCAAGTCTTAATGTCATTTCATTTCTCTGATCAGCTCTGGACTTTTGCTTCCTTTACTATTTATTTTCAATTATAAATGTGACCTAGGCCATTGGAGGTTCCTTGCCCAAGGTCACCCACAGGAAGCCATTTACAGAGATGTACACAAATATACTTGTCACCAGAACCCAGGCTCTTAACCACTCCTTTGAACTGCTTTTCAAGAATAAAGCAAAGGCTATTCCATGGAGGAACTGTACCCACAACCTTCCTGTCAATAATGCCATCTTCTGTTGCAGGGGCCAGTAAACCATGACCAGGGGCCAAATCCAGCCCGTTGCCTATTTTCATAAATAAAGTTTCACCGGGAGCCAGTCACACTCATTCACTGACATGTCATCTGGGGATCCTGTCACACTCTAATGGCAGAGTTGAATCCGGAAGAAAGAGACTGTACAGTCGACAAAGCCTGAATTTTTACTATCAAGCACTTTCTACAATATGTTTTCCAATCCCTATGCTAACCAACTGGTTTTTAGGTTCGTCATTTGCAAATTGGAGGACACTAATAACTAACTCATGTATCTGCAAGGAGAATTAAGGAAGACAGCATATCTGGAATAATCTAATGATAGCAGGCATCACAAAATGTGAACTGCAGTCTAATAAGGCTCCACACCCCAGCATTTGCGTAGGGGAAAAATCACATCCCTAATCTCGCTCACCATCATGTCACTTCTTTCTTGGAGGATTTTTCTCCCCCATCTCCCAATACAGCAAAGAAGAGGCAAACATCTCCTATTATAATCAGCCTCAAAGCCTATTCCAGGAGTTGCTCATTTCTGTTAACAGCTCCACCATTCTCCCTCCAACCAGACTTTGATGTCTGAAATCATCTTGTATGTCTCCTCTCTTCTCTTGCTCATTTGGTTTTCTGTTTTGTTTTGTTTTTTAAATATATTTTTATTGATTTCAGAGAGGGAAAAAAAAGGAAGAGAGAGATAGAAACATCAATGATGAGAGAGAATCACTGATTGGCTGCCTCCTGCACAACCTCCACTGGGGACCGAGCCTGCAACCTGCGCATGTGCCTTCGACCGGAATCGAGCCTGGGACCCTTCAGTCTGCAGGCCAATGCTGTATCCACTGAGCCAAACCAGCTAGGGTCTCTTGCTCATTTGTGAAGTCCTGTTCATTCCACCTGCACAGTAGCTTACAAGCCATCCCCTCTTCTACATTTCCACTGCCTAATCCTAGTCCAGTCCCCAGTACCCCTCACGATATCATCCCAGTAGTTTCACAATTCATTTCCTACATCAATATTTACGTGTCCTGCATACAAATGTCAGATATGGCAAAATACTTCTTAAACAAAAATATCCTTTTAAAAATGCTATTCAATAGTTATTCTACTAGGTTTGAAATGACATCTCATTATGGTTTTAATGTGCATTTTCCTGATGTCTAATGATATTGAATGTTTTTTTCATGTGCTTATTGGCCATTTGATCATCTTTTCTGAAGTGGAAATTTATGGTTTTTGAAAACCTGAAGTATTGGGTTGTTCATCTTTTAATTACTGGTTTATATATTTATGATTAATATTCATCAGACATATGTATTATTATTTTTTAACCAGGCTGTGGCTCACTTTTATATAATGGCATCTTTGATGAAGAAAAAAAAAGACTATTCAATATTGCATCACTATTCACTGAGTTAAGTCCTCAGCTTTGCATTCAAGCTGATCAGACAATGAATCCAATGTATACCTCCAAACTAACTTTGCACTAAATTTCTTGGGTACTTACTATGCTTCACATACTAAATTGAGCACTAGAAATAAAAAGGTGAGGAATTCATCTCCTATCCTCAAGAAGCTCAGAATCTAAGAGGGAAGACAGACATCAAGAAAAGAAGAAATACCCCATAAAAATGAGGTGTTTTAGAAAAGGTCTAACAGGAAGGTGTGAGCACAAAGAGAATGCAAGAGAACTGATGCTGCCACAGGGGGCTGAGGGAATAAGAGTTGGAATGGCTTCACTATTGTCCAAGAGGAAAGGGATTAAAGAAGCAAGAGGGGGGGGGGGAATAAAGGTAAAAGATATAGAATCCCTACCATTTATCAACCTCCCCCCACCCAAAGCAGTGGTTTTAAACTAGAGACAATTTGGACCCCCAGGGCAACATAAGAAAAAATTTCTGACTGTCACACTGGGGAGAAGGGATATTACTGTCAAGCAGTGGATAGAAGACATTCTACCTTACACAGGACAACTCCCCCCTCCAAAAAAAAACCACACACACACACACAAAACAACGAAGGATCCCATCAAAAATGCAAAATGCCAATGCAGTTCTGAGGTTGAGCAACCCTGGTCCAGCGCCACAAGGAACAGGAATTAAAGAGGGGGTATAGCTGAGATAACTCCAGTTGGAACACTGACGATACAGTGATGGCAAGGAAGGAGAATGAGTTATGCCTGGACAACCTTGCTCAAAAAAACCAAAGAGGAGAAAGCAAAACCGAACAGAGAGCAAAGCTATTAACAAATGATCCACATCTCCTGCTCACGAACAGAGACAGATTTGATTGTCAAGTCAAGACCATCAACTGTGAGGAGATGGAGAAGATGGGGACAAAGAGGCTAACGCAGAAGCCGGCAACACTTCCTGTTACACATCATCCGATTCAAGGCATGTTCACTACACAGCGGGTACCAGATGTCCCGGGGGAAACACAGAGATAAATAAATCACAATCCACGCCTGCGAGGAGGCTGTATTTCAGTGGGAAGAATTAGATAAGTACATAAGTTATTATAATAAAAGGGAAAATAAGACACATGTCCTAAGAGAAACGCACTGGGATTCAAATACACACATCTTGCTAAGATTCAATGTAGGAAGAAAGGATAATTCTACTTAGTATCTTCTTGATCTTCCAGTGAAAGAAAAAAGTCATAGGACAGTGAATTCTCCGTTTTTGTTTGCAAAGCCATAATAAACATAATTAGCAATACAAAATATGTTTACTTCCAAATAGCCCAATTGCTAACAACAACCTACCAAGGATAAAGCAGGATCCTTCTATAGAGTGTCCCTGCAGAGATCTGACTTTCTGTTGAGGGACCCATGAAAAAGTTAGTTCCCATATCCTAGAGAAAGTCCTGCATTAAGAACTTAGTTGTTTGTTTTTTTAACTTTGGGTGGAATTTATTTCTCCTAAGATTAGAAATAACCTCTGAGGGGCCTCAAATTCAACATGAGAAAATAGTTAGAGAAATCCCTAATGGTCCAGCCAACATACATTTTTCATAAAGTGATTATCTTCCTGCAGCCTCAGCTTCCTAAGCCTTCCCCCCTCCTATAATTGTTTTCCTTGTAGGCCAGGCAACAATTACCACTGCTACAAGACTGAGGAGGTTCACAAGCAATATATTTTACAATACATAAGTGTAGTGTCTCTGATATCTGGTGCTTTTATCACTAATTGCACTATAAAATGCGCTATTAAAACAGGGACAAACAAGATTGTAAAAATCACATAATGGACCATGACCACTTACAAAAGCCATTCATAAATGTTACCATACCATTTCTATTTCTTTAATTTTCCAGATATATAGTTATGTTTCCAAATTCTTACTTCTAAGGGATACCAGCAAGAAAAATAATATATTTGGAAATTACATATACATGCTTGCCCTTGAATATACTGTTTTGTAAATTTGCTCACAATTAAAATGATATAGAACATTAATGTGCTATGAACACTGAATTCCTAGGAACATTTACATGGTCCCTTGAAAAAAATTATAGGCCTGGCAAATGTACTTAGGCTGTGATTTCTATTCAAACTTAACGCATGGGACTGAAGACATGAAAATAAGCACAGAAGGATTTCATAATTCTAATCTATGAAATATACAATATAATAAAGCCAATAAAGCATTTATATCTGTAAAAATCCAGAATGATCAAATATTACTGCCAATTACTGGAGGACATGGGTCACTGGATCTGCCTATAGTATTTCATATGTCATTAGCACTAATTCATGGGCAAATTTTCAAGTTTCCAGGTCAGCATTTCAATGTCTTCACTATTTTTTTTATATATATATTTTATTGATTTTTTTTTTTTACAGAGAGAAAGGGAGAGAGAGAGAGAGTTAGAAACATCGATGAGAGAGACACATCGACCGGCTGCCTCCTGCACATCTGCCACTGGGGATATGCCCGCAACCCAGGTACATGCCCTTGACCGGAATCGAACCTGGGACCTTTCAGTCCGCAGGCCGACGCTCTATCCACTGAGCCAAACCGGTTTCGGCAATGTCTTCACTATTTATTCATATGTCAATCCATTTAAAATAAGAAAAATCATGAATAAGAGAGAATAAAAATAGAAGTATTTGTGTTACCCATTAATAATTCTAATGAATACTTAGATGGAATTAGAAATTTTATGCAGTGCCCTGGCTGTCGTGGCTCAGTGGTTGAGCATCAAACCATGAACCAGGAGGTCACAGTTCAATTCCCAGTCAGGGCATATGCGTGGGTTACAGGCTCGCTCCCCAGTGTGGGGCGTGCGGGAGGCAGCCGATCAATGATTCTCTCTCATCATTGATGTTCCTATCCCTCTCTCCCTCTCCCTTCCTCTCTGAAACCCATTAAAGATATATATTTTTTTTAAAAAAAAAAAAGATGGAATTTTAAGTTCCGACTCAGATGAAATATTGGGATTGTCTCTAAGTTTCATTATCCCATTACCAGAGACAAACTAGTTCTAATAATATGAGAGAACGCAAATACCACACACCAAATAGTGGCTAGCCCCAACAAAATTAAAGATAAGTAACCAATTAATGAACTGGGATTGTTTCTTCTTTTAGTGGGATCATTTTCTTTTAACTGAAAAAGAAACAGATGCTTTGATCTTAAGTGTCAGCAAGAACGTGTGACTGAGCTAGGGTCAGACATTAAAATGCCATCACTTGTGCAAGTCTGCTGTACCTAGTCTCAAGTATTTTCTTCAGTCCCTTTTTCTTGTTGGTGTCCCTTAGAAGTAATGGCCCAACTTCACTAAAATCAAATCCTACTTTTAAAACACGATGATAAGCTTCAATTACAGACATCTTAATTTTGTACCTAAATTATTATGTTTTCTCCTAGAGATATTAGCTAGTGCTCAATCCTTCAAAAGGAAAACTGTCAGAAGCCAAGAAAATATATGATATATAAAACATTTCCTCTAGCCCTGGCCGGTTTGGCTCAGTGGATAGAGCATCAGTCTGAGAACTAAAGGGTCCTGGGTTCGATTCCGGTCAGGGGCACATGCCCAGGTTGTAGGCTTGATCCCCAGTGGAGGACTTGCAGGAGGCAGCCAATCCATGATTCTCTCTCATCATGGATGTTTCTATCTCTCTCTCCCTCTTCCTTCCTCTCTAAAATCAATAAAAATATATTTTAAATAAAAATATACTCTAGCCATAACTGGTTTGGCTCAATGGATAGAGCATCGGCCTGTGGACTCAAGGGTCCCAGGTTCGATTCCAGTCAAGGGCATGTACCTTGGTTGTGGGCACATACCCAGTAGGGAGTGTGCAGGAGGCAGCTGATCAATGTTTCTCTCTCATCGATATTTCTAACTCTCTATCCCTCTCTCTTCCTCTCTGTAAAAACAATAAATAAATAAAAAATAAAAATAAAAATATCCTCTAACTTTAGGAACTGAAATCACTGAATTCAGTAGCAACCATTTTAAAATATTTTTAATGGTAAGAATAATTTACTTTTCAAAATGCCAAATGCTCATAATGCTCTAAAACTATGTTGGCTAAGCCTAAATTTCAATCAGAAAATTATTTTTCACCAGCTCCTCTCACAAAATTATTCCCTGAGATATGCCAAAGCTGTGTTACTAAATGAAGCTAAAGTGGGCAAACACACGAGCCCACATCCAAAACTTACCTTGTCAGATGCCTCAGAAGCCAAGAGGTTAGTTGCAAGGGTCTGTAGCTTATGATGGGCCATATTCTTCAGAGCAGCAAGGCTGCGTCTTGTCACGGCTTGTTTCAGGTTGACTGCCGGATGACTAAGCGAATCAACTGCAGCAGGAACCGCTTCATCACAGGCATTCAGTATCTCTACGGCCGTTATCCCCATCACACAACGATCCAACGCACCTGCAAGACATATTACACATATTACACACACCATACAATTTTAAATAGTTTAAGACCAAAAAAAAAAAAAAAAAAAAAAAAAAAGCAGGGACTTTTTTATGTGGAAATATGTTTTAACAGTGCCTCCGGAAACATTTTCTTGTATTTCCTTCCTCTAATGATCTCCCATGTAGCATTACCTTTATTGTGTCCCTTCCCGTAAGGCCCCTACCACAACTTCCCAACAAAGGCAAGTTCAGAGCCAAGATTTTAACGACCTCCCCCAGGCTTTTCCACGTTCTCTACTCTTCCAAAATGGTCTCCTGGATCAATCCACACCATTACTCTACTACGAACATCAAGGCCCATGACTTCACCTTCCTCTAAATAACAACAACAACAAAAAAAAAACCCACGAAGTTTGCTATTTTTCCAGTTTATTCTACTTGAACAATTCCTGAAGCTTTTCTTTCTCTAGGAAATCTCCACTAAACGGGGGGCGGGGGGGGGGTGGATTATAACTTCTCAGTCTATCTGCAAATTTCTTGACTCTTATTCTTAACACCCAGTGGAATGTCTTCCGGTACTACTTCAGCTTGAAGCCACTTCAACGCTTCTTCACTGGGCCATACTGTCCATTTAACTCCATCTATACATTTATTGTCTAAGTGAAGGTGCAAACTCCTTCCTGTAAAGCAATTCAATAGCAAACAGAAAATTATACCATACGCATGTGTACTTTTAGTGTGATATGGCTTCATTTGTAAAAATACATTCCCAGAACACTAAGAGGGATGAAGTATCTCCTCAGAGTTTAAATACATTTCGTACATCAAACTTTGACTGAAACTGACTTATTTAGCTTCATTATTTATTTATTTAATAAATAAATAAATTTAATAAATAAATAATGTCAATACCTTCAGGATGTGCTTAACTAACTCCCCAGAGACCTTTACATCATTAGTTAAAGCCTGAACAGCAGGGGGAAATAATGTATACTCCCTGTTGTGGTTGATATCCAAAATAAATTCTGCTTCTTCATATTTATCTCAATTAAAGACTGCCATGTTGACTAATAGTTTACCAAAAATCCTCCTGAAGGTCAGAATTGTGAATTCTGTGTTATGTATGGTTTACACTAAAATGGGCTTAATAATACTAAACTGGTTATAAGAATAACATCCTCCAGCATATCTATAGTTAGGGGCCATTTGTCATTTCCTTCTATGGAAGTTACTGGAAAAGTAACTTTGTCTTTCAATAAGGTTGCATTTGTCAAAAATATAAAATTTAAAGTATCTGAAATATTCAAGTATCATTATTTAAGTATGTATCTGAAAAATTCAGGAAAATTATACTACCTTCTTTTATCATATTTATTTCATTTTTTAAAGTCCTATACAAGTTCATCATAGTTTTGAATTTAAAATGTATTAATTGTTAATTTAAAAGAGCATTTTATGAATGTCATTATTGCTATAAAAACATCCTTCAATTCCCAAAAAAACATACTTCTAAATATAAGGTCATATTCCCAAGTTCAACGAAGCAACAGATTAAGCACCATGTATAATAACACACACGCATGTACACACACAGAGAAACTTACTTGTACACAAACACACATATAGACATACATTATGTCTGATACTCACCAAGTAACTATGTCATTTTATTCTCCCATTAACCTTATAAAATAGGAACTATTATTATCTTCATATTATGGAGAAAATTGAAGGACAAAAGCCCAGTGACATGCTGTAGGTCACAGTGCTAGTAAGTGGTCGGTTCTAAATTCAAACCAAACGTTCTGACTCCAGAACCCAAGACAAACTGTATAATTAGTTGGCGGAGCGGACCAAATCAGCAAACACAAAACTGCTGCGCAACAGATACAATGGTGACCAAAAGGACACAAAAGTAAGATTTTTATGCATACAAAATTGCATATATAGTATGACAGCAATTCTGGTTTTAAAAATGGACAGATGCCCAGCTGGTGTGGCTCACTGGTTGAGCGTCGACCTATGAACCAGGAGGTTGGGGTTCGATTCCCAGTCAGGGCACATGCCTGGGGTTGTGGGATCCATCCCCAGTGTGGGGTGTGCAGGAGGCAGCTGATCAATGATTCAATGATTCTCTCTCATCACTGATGTTTCTATCTCTCCTCCCTTCTGCTCTGAAATCAATAAAAATATATTAAAACAAAAACATGGACAGAAACAAGCCTATAAAAAAACATGTTACAATGTTAGCATTTAGCAACCTGGGTTTACCTTTTCTAATACTTTTGTGCTTTTAAAATTTGACAAAAGGTATGAACCTCTTATACTATTAGACAAAAAAAAGGAAAAGATAAATGCAAAAACCGTTTCTGAGAATGCTTCCTTTTGACAAGACTGTTGTTATATTATCTGTTAAGATAAGAGCTCTAAAAAAAAAGAAAAGGATTGCTGACAGTATGGCTATCTGTTCCAAAAATATATATGAGAACTCCTACTGCACCACAGTGCAGGCAAAAATATAATAAATAAATAAATAAATAAATAAATAAATAAATAGATAGATAGATATTCTGATTTCAAAAAAGGACTATTTAAAACCAACAAACAAAAAAGATGAAGTAAAGGGGAAAAATTTGGTAGAAATACAATATAGTACAATACAACTAGAGATGTAAAAAGAAGTTTTAATCACTGGTACATGATTACTTAAATGAGTAAAAGTAGAATAAAATGTGTTTTTAAAGCCTAAACTAATGAACACATTCAATTACATACTTAGAGATTTCCCAGAGAAAACTAAAGGAGTCTATATTAAACATGATAGATCACTGCCTTTACTTTTAAGCTAAGCATTACTTGCTCTATATTATGCCTTAAACATAAAATCTTTGGAAGTGAAACTTTAAATGTTCTCTCTAGAACTTGAAACTTTCATTTCAATCACCTCCTACAATTAACTGCCCTGTATTGCTTTTCTGCTGTTCAAATAAAAGAGGGTTTTCTCTATTTCCACTGTTTCTGAATCTGAGACAAAAGTGATTTCTTCATCTTGCTCATATTTTGCCTCATGAATTATACAGATCACTGAATTTTGGGTCTGTAATCTATATGTCTGTCTTGATGTGTATATTGTCTTCAATTACATTCCTTTAAAAATTGGCCAACTACAAGTATTTAGCATAGTACAACACTTAGAAAGAGCAGCGATCAAAAATAAAAGTAGCAATCTTATTACATTTCAAGGCTTTTTTCTCTTATAAAAGATTTTTAATTTCTAGGAAATCAAATGTACCCATTTAATTTTCGTGTCTGTCTCTCTTTTTTAAAAATATTATTTTTATTGATTTCAGAGAGGAAGGGAGAGGGAGATTGAAACATCAATGATGAGAGAGAATCATTGATCAGCTGCCTCCTGCACGCCCCCTACTGGGGATTGAGCCCACAACCTGGGCATGTGCCCCTGACCAGAATTGAACCCAGGACCTGTCAGTCCGCAGGCTCACAGCCTATCCACTGAGCCAAACCGGCTAGGGCTCGAATATATCTCTTAACACTAGTTCTTACCAGTATCCATCTGCCAGACGTACACAGAGCCATCTGAACACCCCACTACTAGGTAATCATCAGAAGGCCTCCACTTAATCACTTGAATGGGGAAAAGATGACGAGATGCCAGCATAATGCATTTTTTCTCTCGCAAACTTAGGAGTCCTACTGAGTGGTCACTGGCTACAGAGCAGACGCAGTGCTGCACTCTTGCCTGAAAAGAAGAACAAACCTTAATTACATTTAGATTAAATTCAGAGTAAAATGGATCCTATCCTCCATAAGGTATACCACACCGAATTAGGCCATCATGACTCCTGAAAAACCATCCATAATATTTGGTTGTGCTGAAAATATGGTCCTTTACATTATACATAAAACACCCACTTCAGTCATCACCACACACACACACTCACACACACTTAAGCCTTGATTAAGGCTGGAAAAGATGCGTTGGAAAAATCTGCTGTTCACATGTGAAGATGGCCTTACTAAAATGATTGCTCTATATGAGCAGGCAGAGCTGGGGGAACATTGATCTGTTATTATGTGTTCTCTCTCCACAGTGTGAACTTCCCTTTGTTAGCTGCCAGGGCTGCTCTCCGTGGTGCTGCTTTCTGCTTGTGACTCTCATTTAGACCCATGCTCTTCCCTGCTCCTCTGCTCAAAAACAATGCCCTCCTGGTCCCTCTGCCACAATCATTTCTGAGGAGCCATGGATAGTCTGTATTATCTGTGGATGTGCTTCACAGCTTCTGTCTATAATGTCAGGGATCACACCACCTCACCCACACACAATAGCCAATTAAACATTCGGCTGCGCATTTTCTGTTCGTCTCCGGGTTTTGCCCTTCAATTTCTTTTTAGCACAAGATGCAATATAAATAATCGAACAAAGATGGTAAAGATTTTTCACTAGCAACAGAGAACACAATCCATGACCTGGAAAATTAAAAATGAGTCTTTATACTTTTTGAGATAATTTCTAAGCAATTTTAAAACTTAATTAACTTTTTTAGTGACTCAGTAGATTATGCTTTTAGCGCATGCTAAGAAGGAACCATATAAAAACAGCCGTCTGAAACTCATGATTGTATATACTGAGGCTACTTATTCCAGATGAGGCCCAATGCACTACATATACACTATCCCTTCAATGCACCCAAAGGGGAAAGCTCTCCCACTTCACCCTGCTGGCCTTCGCTTAAGTAAAATAGCCTGTGCTTAGCTAAAGAACAATAGCTCACTGATTGGTCTATCTCATTGAGTGAAAAATGCTGACATGTATCAAATTTCTTTAAAAAGGGAGGGTGTGGGACACCAAATGTACATGGGGAACACAAGTTGCAACTGCTTTTATCCACAGAACTTCCAAGAACGTTTAACAACCTTTAACACAATATCACTCATCTATAAGTTTATGTGACTATGGTAAGCTAGTTTTTGAGGAACACAGATTGGGGGGAACTGCTTTAACTGGTTCCTTTTATGTTTTGGCTACTAAGAAACTCGGGTCTCAATTTTCTGGCCATAACAGTGCAAGACCTTGGGCACACATTCCTGAATGTGGAGTCTCACTGGTCTCATCTACTTTCTGCTCTCATTTTTCCTTCACCATGATTAGCTTTATTTATTTTTAATCCTACTGAATGTTTATCTTATTATTATTATTTTAATCCTTAAATTATCATTATTAATTTTTCCATTGATATTGAAAGAGAGTATAAGAGAGAGGGAAAGACAGGAAGAAATATCGATGTGAGAGAAACACATTGATTGGTTGCCTTTTGCACGTGCCCCAACCAGGGCCTGAGCCAGGTAGGAGCCTGCAACCAAGGTGCATGCCCTTGAACGGGATCAAACCCGAGACCCTACTGTCTGCAGGCTGATACTCTATCCACTGAGCCAAACAGGTAGGTCAATAATGGGGTTTTTTTTAAAGAACCTAAAATCTATTTTTGAATGAAACAGAAGATTAATAAAACGTAGGTACTAAGATTTAACTACTTTTTTCTTAGATTTGGGTGTTTCATTCTTTTATTCTGTGTTAGCTTTATTTGTACTTTTTGTTTTATGAATGTTTTAAATACTATAATAAATGCAGCCTGAGTTTACTAATTTTAAAACTAAGTTCAGAAAAATCATGTTAAAAACCTTTATTAAAACATCATATAGAAGTTTCTCAAACAAGCATTTGCCAAGCTTACTTATTTCATGTTTCTTGATAAGCATTCAATTGAGACATAAATCATGATTTCTTTCTTTACAAAAACATATTGAGTAATGGGGGGGTAAGTTGACTTATGGCTCATAAAAATTAGCTTTATAATTAAGCAGTAAATCAAAATAAAGTGGCAAACTACAAAAAAATTCATTTAAATATAGGCAATGTTAAAATAAAACAGGGTAAAAAACATAAACATATATGGCTTTATTTTCAGTTATTTCACACTACATGATATACTTGTGAGTTTCACCAGACATGTATCAGTAACTGAAGATAATACAATGGAGGCTTTACATTTCTACAGATTACCATTAGTGCTGACTTTGTATTTATCAAATATAACCATCATTCAACTTACAAAAAGAGATGTTTGCTACATAAATGGTTAACTTCTATTTCCTATTTTGCAACATCAATTGGCAAAAAAGTGGTTATTTATGTATTTCTCTCATTAGAGAAAATACATCTAACAGATTTTTTTTTAATTCCTATAGTCAGTAATATTATAACTATGTATGGTGTCAGATGGGTTCTAGACTTACCGGGGTGATCACTGCAAAAGTTATATAAATGTCTAATCACTATGCTGTACACCTGCAACTAATATATTAATGTATGTCAACTATAATTGGAAAATTTTTAAATTTTTTAAATAAAAATTCCTAAACAGCATACTTTTCATCTATTCATGTCTTTTAATCAAGCACAGATCTGCCACAGTATGAAAAACACCTGTCACAACTTTTGATTCTGCTACTTCGACTCACAAACTCTCCAAAATCATCTTTAGAATGAGTTAATTCTTAATTAAAGGCATACTCCTAAACTAGCCTACTTGTTAGCCCCAAGTTCACTGTCATTTCAATAATATTCACAAACCTCTTGTCATTCTTTTCAAAGAGTAGAAAAAAATGAGGCATGAGCCTGGGTGACATTTATTTTACCTTAAAAAAAATGGTGAATTTTTACTAATATTGTTTACTGTGTTCGGTGTTCCTCAAATTATGGTCTATTGGTAGATGGCAACATCTGAGATCACAGAAAACTGACAACCACTTAACTACACATCCTCTCTCCCTCTCCCTCTCTCCACCAAATACCTCTTACTGTAGTTAATAATTGCAGACATTAGGCAAACAAACAAAAAGGCCACCCCTTCGGCATCAACCCCTCATGAGAAATTCACCGTCAGAACGCTCACCCTCCCCACTTATATGCAGGTGGACAATTTCAAAACTTCAAGAAAATGCAATCCATCCTCATATAAAGATTTAAAAGCTCTAGTTCATGTTATCACTCTATTAGTAAAAATAAAGGACATACAGGCCAAATATTAAATAATACCACTGGATCTGCTTTAAATAAAAAGATTATAGGATACAATTTTCTGAAGGGAAACAAAGAACTATAATTCCAAAAATTCTAGCTTTTTGTTTCCACATAATGGATTCTAACACATACATTTACATCAATATGTTTTAAAGAATAGATCTGTTCTTTCATAGAGTGCAAAAATGATGAAAATTGGCAAATGACACGCTCCATCCACACACAAAAATGATCCAAAATAAAAATGACACATTGTTCCTATAAGGACAAATAAGCAGCTAAAGAGTTAACTCTGGCTTTATTGTAATAAGCAACAGTCTGGAAATAGCCAAAATAATCAAGACTAAAAACAAAAAAAAACAAAAAAATCAATATTACTAAGTCCAAGAAAGCATAGTTATTAGAGGTACTTAACTCACCAGAAAAGATGGTTCTTTGCTTTTTAAATATGGATTAAAATAAATCTAATTTTTCTTCTTTCAAGAAAATGCTAGTCCAACTCGTGAAGAAAACTGGCCTACAGTGGAAATGGCCCAGTACAGTAAAACCTCATTAATTTTGATTCCACTAATTAATTCTGAGGTGGTTACCTTTGCAGGCTGTGTGAAAACAAATTAATGGTATAAACAAAGCAAACGTTGAGCCTATTTAAATGGAAAATGGAAAAAGACCACTCTGAAGCACCACTTTGGTATTAATTTTAATTCAACAATGGACAGCGTAACAATAAATAATTCTCAGCTATCTGCTAAATGAAGGCCCTTAAAAGATTTGCTAAAACACAATTAACTTGGTTTATTCTTATCTATCCTCAAAAGTATTAAAGAAGCACTTCTTAAAGAATATATTATAGCCCCTATCTCTCTTTGATTTAGACCTGGCTTCCCCACAAATGAGCTGAATTATTATTATTATTAAATTCCGGAGATCTTGGTTATTGAATATTTTCTTCACCAACAGTGATTTGTTCTATAATTTGATTAATTTCATTCTATTTAATATTTTTTTCATTTCAACTGGAAAAGTCACCTAAAACATTAGTTAACATCAGGGCATTAAAATGAGAATGTGTCTTAAGACATTTAAATTGTGTAATTAAAATAATAACACAACTACTAAAAAATGGGAACCTTATATCTTTAAATTAATTGCAAAGCATTTATTCTCAGAACTTTTTTTGATCACACACCCATTCATTAAAAAAGTTTGCAATGTATTCCCATTATACATATATTTATAAATTACATATGTACTGTGCCAATATATCATGTATGCTGTAAACCATGAACAAAAATATATATTTCAAAAGGATGACTCAAAGTTTAAATAAACATATTTAAGATGAAGTGAAAATTGTCATAAAGGTCTTGCTAACAACTTTAACTTTATATTAGCACTAGAGGCCTGGTGCACGAAATTCATGCACTCAGGGAGGGGGCGTCCCTCAGCCCGGCCTCCTGTGCCCTCTCATAGTCCAGGAGCCCTCAGGGGATATCGGACTGATGGCTTTGGTCAGACATCCTTAGCACTTCCGCGGAGGTGGGAGACGCTCCCGCCACCACTGCTGCACTTGCCAGCCGTCAGCCAGGCTTCTGGCTGAGCGGTGCTCCCCCATGGGAGCAAACTGACCACCAGGAGGTAGCTCCTGCATTGAGCATCTGCCCCTGGTGGTCAGTGCGCATCACAGTGACCGGTTGTTCCACTGTTCAGTCAATTTGCATATTAGCCTTTTATTATACAGGATAGAAAGGTTTTATTGTTGTAGTAGATGCAAATACATATTTTATATAATTATGATTTTTTTATACCTTCCTGCCAGATTGATCAAATGATCATTGCTTGATGGAAGAGAGTGCAGAAGACAGGGGAGACAGGGGAGGGTGGGCTGGTGGGGGGTAATCAACCAAGGACCTTGTATGCATACATGCATGGCCCATGGATACAGACAATGGGACAGTGAGGTCCCGGGGGCGGGGGGAGGGGGGAAGGGATAGTGGACAGGAGGGGGTCAACAGTGGGGAAAAAGAGGCATATGTAATGCTTTCAACAATAAGGAATTATAAATAAATAATAAATAAAAATTTTTAAAAAATTATCATTGCTTGAACATCATAATGTGGCTGCTGAAAAGATTTAATTTTAATTGGAAATATCTTTCACCTTTATTTTCTCTGCCCATTTTGAGATGGCTAGGTTAAGAGCTATGCAATATAATCTGAAATTCCCTTGAGCAAATAAATACATTTTAACTGGAAGCACACCCAGTCAGAGCAATACTGTCACTCTTCCTGCAGTGGCACGTGCCCACCTGATATATGAAACAAGAGAGGCACCAATGTCCTTCCATCTAGAAAATGTTTAGACGCTAAATCTTTAATGTTAAAAAAAATGACATAAATAAAAGCTCTAGCCCTAGCCATAGCCGGTTTGCTCAGTGGATAGAGCATCGGCCTGCGGACCAAAGGGTCCCAGGTTTGATTCCAGTCAAGGGCACGTACCTTGGTTGAGGTTCCTCCCCAGCATGGGCCCTGGTCTGGGCTGGTGCAAGAGGCAACCAATCTATGTGTTTCTCTCACACATCGATGTTTCTCTCTGTCTTTCCCTTTCTCTCCCACTCTTCCTAAAAATCAGTGGGAAAATATCCCTGGGTAAGGATTAACAACACACACACACACACACACACACACACACACACACACACACACACCACAAAAAAACAACAACACCCATAACTAATGATTTATTCCCATACCCCAACTAACTATCTCACTAATATTCCACTTTAGCAACCACTGGTACCAACTGGCGCCTCAATACCACTTAATTATTTTTATTGTTATGGAATAGAACTTGTACAGCACAGACTAAGCATCCTATCAAGTTGGCTCATATTTTATAGGTGAAAATCACCCAAATCCATGTTCCAAACACTATTAACTCTGCCCTGGAAGCAATATGCACCAATCACATCAAAAGCTAATTAAAAGCAAGGCTAACAATAAGCAATAGAACATTTAACCAAGTAAAAACTCTATTTTTTGGTGGAAAAAGTAAGATTGCTGGGGCAACGACAGGGAGGAAGATACCGGTTAAAACAAGTTTATTCCAAGGTTAATGATTATTGTTCAAAGAATTTTGATTCTAAACCAAACAAAGTCTCATCGAATCTTCCAGTATATAATCTCCACGGTACATTAGCGCTGAGCAGCAGAATGCCACAAGCTATCACAGAATCTGAGAGAGTGAGAACACACCACCTAGGTCATCCGGCCTGACCTTAGCATTTTACTAGACTTCATTTAAACCATTCCCAGAAACCTCTTATGTAACCTGTTCCTCAGCATCTGCCATGAGTTACAGAAGTCAGAGACAGCCAGTTTATCCCATCCACCAGCTCCCTGGGGAGGTGACTTGCTTTCCAACAGTTCCCCATGTCAATTACACTTTTTTTTTCTGGTTTTGCTAATTTGTTTGCTAAACTAAATTATTCTTTTTCTTCCTATCATTTCAGAAGCAATCTCCTGGCTGCCCCCAAACAATTGTCCTCTTTGTCTGAATATTCTTTAAATATTTGAACACTAACTCCTGTCTCTCCTTTATAAATATGTCCATCCTGAGACAAGCTATAAATGACCAGCTTCTTTCACTCATAAATCAATCCCACTATTCTCTTAATCATTATCTCTTATACTTCCCAGAACTCTTTCTCTGGAACATAAATGTGTATTTAAATTGCATCATTTATCACTTTTAAATATTCTACCTAAAGGGAAAATAAGAGCCTATGAATGTTAATTTCATTTCCACACTCTCACAAAACGAGATAGATTTTTCTTCAGAAATCCATAGCCCATCCTTCTATTTAAAAAAGGAGAGAGCTGATGTTTTTTTAACAGCTATTTTAGAAAATAAGACCATGTGATCCAACAAAAATACTGACAAACCATCTAACTGGATATTTATGTTCTGTATGAAAATTAAGACTTTTAGGGACGATTTTAAACATCATGCATTTACTACATACAAACGATAACTATGAAGAAATAGTTAGGTCTGTTTGGTTCTAAAGCCCTGTTCTCACTGACGTGACCAACTGGCAGCTCTTTAGTGTAGGATCCACTCCTTAAAGCAGAAAGTTGTCTACAACTCCTTTGGAGAGTTTTCGCCAACGTCTAAGAAAAACCACTGATTATGACTCCAAAAAAATCACTATAGAATAACTGGCATTTCTGTTGTTTTTAATACATATTTCACTTTACTCTCCTGCCAAATCTTTGTTTGGAAGAATAGCTTGCATATTTTACTTTTGAGCAGGGTTTCATATTTTTATCATCTTCACTTTTTTCTTTCAAATACTTTTCCTACATAGAATGAAACAATGTGCCCTAATGGTCTCACCTACAACTAGCCCGCAGCACATACAAAACCATTACTCTGATTTCTTGGTCATTCTTTTCAAAGTAATGTACAAATAAGTTAATTCCTGTCAGTGTTTGTGATATTAGATCCATCAGGCACTAGTCACAACAACTTCTCACATGCTCCAGACTACTCCCCATCACGCACTAAGTACCTCTGCAAACAGAGGCTGTTCATGTATGTACGATTTCATACCCCTCACAAAACTAAGACATGTATATACTTTCAAAACACATTCAGTACACCTGATTGCACTCAAATAAATACATTTAAAAAACTAATAAATTCAAGTAGATATCATCCTTCTTGGAAATCTTCCCAAAACCCCGAAGTTTATGAAGTACCCCGACTAGCATCTTCCTGAGGGCCTTGCACTCAGGGAGGTCACAGAACAGGTACTTCAAAGTATTTATCATGCTGCATAATAATTGCTTGTTTTCTATTCTGGCTCCCTTGTTAGATGAAATTCTATCAGACAGGCACTATGCCTTATCTATATATATAAAACCCTAATATGCAAATAGACCAAACGGCAGAACATGGCAGGCATCGTCCATGGCAGGATGGTGGAGCAGGTGAGCAGGGGCACCAGACCAAAGCAGAGCACCAGTCGCTGTCATCGGGGCAAGCTCTGGTGGTTACTGAAAATTCTTTGCACTCATGCGCTGTGGTCCCGCCGGGCACTTGCACCCACTGCCAGCGCCCGGCACCAGCCCTGATCACTCAGTGCCATCAGCAGGTGCAAGCAGCAGCTGCTGGCCCCGATCGCCCCTCAGGGCTTCTCCACCGCCCCTGCTCCTGAGGGGAGATCAGGGCAGCTGCTTCTCACATCCGCTGCTGGCAACAGCCCTGCTTGCACCTGCTGCCGGCGCCAGAACCACCGCTTGCACCCACTGCCGGCGATAGCCCCGATTGTACCCGCAGCTGGTGCCAGAATTGCCACTCGAACCCACTGCCGGCACCCAGTGCCAGTCCCAATCGCTTGGCACCATCAGCGGGTGCGAGCAGTGGTGCCGGCTCCAATCGCCCCTGAGGGCTTCTCCACCACCCCTGCTCCTGAGGGCTCCATGACATCAGTGGGTGCGAGCAGGGCTGGCGCCACCAGCACATGGGAGGGGTGGTGGCAGGAGTGGGGCTGCAGGCAGACAAGGGACCGGAGCTGTGGCAGGAGGGGCCAGGAGGGGGCATGGAGGATGGGTTGAGACCCGCCCCTGTGCCCACCACAGCCTCACAGCCCACAGTTCCTTTCAAGGTGCACGAATTCATGCCCTGGGCCCCTAGTCCTATATAATAAAACCCTAATATGCAAGTCGACTGGTCGCTATGACATGTACTGACCACCAGGGGGCAGATGCTCAACACAGGAGCTGCCTCCTGGTGGTCAGTGTGCTCCCACTGGGGGAGCGCCGCTCAACCAGAAGCAGGGCTCATGGCTGGCGAGCGCAGCAGTGGTGGCGGTAAGGAGCAAGGGGTCCCAGAATGCAAGAACCCCAGACTGAGAGAGGGATGTCTGACTGCCGGCTTAGGCCCGATCCCCTGCAAATGGACATCCCCCGAGGGGTCCTGGACTGTGAGAGGGCGCAGGCCAGGCTAAGGAACCCCCTCTCCCCTCCCCGCTCCACCCCCCCTCCGGTGCACAAATTTTGTGCACTGGGCCTCTAGTCCACTATAATATATCTGGTCCTTGAAAGTACATGGAATATGACAGGCACTCAGATATTTGCTAAATAAACTACTATCAAATTTATGTTATACCTAATCATAGCCACCTTAAAGGTCATTCGTTTTTTTCTAATAATTTCTGCCATTTTAAGAGAAATTTTAACTCATTTTGAAACCGTTTTATGATCAAGTTACTCAACAAAAAGTGGTCTTTGCCCTGTGTCCTACTATCTTTTCAGCCCCAAATAAAAAATCAAAATAACCACTTCATTCACAAAGTTCAGCATTTAATCATTTCTGACTATTACCAAGAATAAATGTATTCCAATGCCATCTTCTCCACTACTAAGGGTGTTACTTAAGATCTAAAGAAACTTTTCCAAAATAGAGGAATTTCTAAATTTCTAAAATGTTTGGCACGATATCAGCACAGCCATAATAAGGATGTGGTCCTTCTCATTACTGTTGAAAGGACCCCTCACTGACACTCTCAGTGCATCACTGATATTTTCAGCTTCCTACGTAAGAGACAGGGCTTATTACAATATTTGAATACATAGGTGGTATCCACAGCAAGAATATTTTTATATTTTTTTATCTTCAATACAATAGTAATATGATAGTGGTAAAAATCTAGGAAACCTAAAATTATAAAGAATAAAATATAGGGATGAGAGCATGAGTGGGGTAGGAGGGTGGGGGTTTAATGGGGGGGATGAGGACACATTTGTAATACCTTAACTAATAAAGAATTAAAAAATAAATAAAAATAAAAAAATACAAATATAAAAGAATAAAATATAAACCAGTATGAATGGACAATCCATATAGTATTGGTATATAAACACATCTGTGCTTTCAAAATGAAAACGAGTACTATACACTTGCACATATGCTACATACACCTACTTACAAGCCTAGAAAATTAGCAAGACTTAAACAATTATAGGCAGGATAATGTAAAATGAAGGGGGTAAAATGATGGTTATATAAACCTATTCCTAAGTTCAATTGAAGGACAACTTGGCAATACCTATTCAAAAGCTTTTAAAAACTAATATGCCTTTTTATACAGCAATTCCACATTTAACAATTTATCCTAAAAAATCATTCCAGATGTACAAACATACTTAGCTATACTAATTTTCACCCCCACTCTTGATAAGAGAAAAAATGTTTAATAAAGCAACATTCTGGGGTAGGGGAGGCTAGGGGACTGTCAAGGGCGGGTGGGGGGGCGTAAAGAACACATATGTAATACCCTTTGTAATACTTTAAGCAATAAAAAAAAAAACTGACAAAAAAAAAATAAAGCAACATTCTAAATTTTCTGATAAATTTCAATAAACTACAGAATAACATTTAAAATGATATTAGAATATACTTAGTGACATAGAAAATATCTGTATCTTACATGTATTAAACAATGTATTATTTAATTTAAAACAAATAAAAATTCATTTCAAAAAGTACTGACTGCATCAAAATATCTGATGTCAAAATCTAAGAGAAGCAAGTGTTACGGGGAAATGAGAATGTTACAGAACATTGTGTCTACTGTGCTATATTGCAGAAAATTAATGATAGGTCTATTTCTTGCATTTGCTTAATTTACATTCCAAAATGTGCCCTGCTTGGCTTTAGAGATTATGGTATAATGATAGACATTGCTTTTTAAATGTAATATTCAAGTTAAAATAATAACAAAAGTCCAAATTCAAAAGTAAGATAAGAGCTAATTCAGGCAAAAGCTTTAGGTACATTTTCAGACTGAAAAGTACAGTATATTATAAGAAAAACCTCATTTGTTAATTGCTCTTACCAGCTGTGAACGTCAGCCGCATTGCACACATATAGTCACGTATACCATTCATATTATATCTCTGTCTGTAAGAGCTAAGGATCTAATACTTCAAATGAAGGCACAAACTCCAATATTCAGGTTGGATACCTGGCACTCCTGTTTCACAAGCCCATGCTGCCCTCTTCTGGATACTTTGGGAAATTATGTGACCTTAAAAGTTTAATAAGATGTAAATGAAAAATAATCACTTTTTCAAACTAATCTATTAAAGGACTTAACCTATATGCTTACACAAGAGAAACATATATGTTATCTGTACTAAATAACTCATTTTGAAACATTTCCCAAAAATTGTCCTGAATAAAGTTCTAGCAGCAGCAAAAAGCTCTGATAGTTCGATCATCCATGCCAATGAGAGAAGAAAATAAATATTAAATAGTTATTAAAAGTAAATAAAAGAGCCCGGCCACATGACTCAGTGGTTGATCATCAACCTATGAACCTGGTGGTCACAATTTGACTGCTGGTCAGGGCACACGCCGGGGCTGCGGGCTCGATCCCCAGTGGGGGGCCTGCAGGCGGCAGCTGATCGATGACTGGCTCTCACCACTGATGTTTCTATCTCTCTCTCCCTCTCCCTTCTTCTCTGAAATCAATAATAATTTTTTTTAAGTAAATAAAAAATGGAACTTAAAGAAGTTGCATTTTTTTGTTCTGGAAACTCATTCTTCTCACTCCCAAAAGCAAAGTGGAATCTGATTTCGGTCCTTATCTTTCCAGTTCAATTTTAATGCTCTCACTACCTGAACATGTATCCAGGAATAAAAAGAATGGATTTGTCTGTTTTTAAAATGTAAATAGCAGTATCATACTGCATCACACACAAATGTTCCGTGTCACAGGCCATACTTCTACATGCAGCCACCTGTGGCGCAAACTGACTGAGGAACTGTGGAGAGCTCCGCGTAAAGGTATCAATACAACTCTACAGTGAAGAACGACACCATCGGGTCACTAGGGTTATTGTTTTACTTTCTGAAAACTATGTGCATCTTCTATTTCTATGTACCCAATAGTACAGAATCATAACTTTGCCTAAACCTTCCATGTTACCATCATTTAGTTTTAAAATAAAAAAGGTTTTAATTCTCTTGTCATATGGTCTTTAAATGACTCTAGGCTCCACTCATATTAAGCCTGATAACCACAGGACACAGCTCTACCACAGTAAAGCAATCATTTTTGACCAACTTACACTACAGTTTTCAGGTGGAACCAGGAGTTGAGTAATCTCGCCACCATGCACACAGAAGATATGTTTCATTTCTCCAGAAAATATGTCCCAAATTATCACCGAAAAATCCACACCTCCAGATACCAGATATCTTTGATCATAACGAGTTGAGACCTGATGAGGATATAGCAAACATGTGACTTTGTTCCGATGACCACGGAGTGTTCTGTGAGGTGGCCAACCTGTGAATGAGGGTTTGGATTTAAAATGGGAAAATAAAAGTCGTACAAAGTTCCAACAAATAAAAGTAAACATGAATTGTCAAAATAGCTATAAATTTTATCAAAGAAAAGGCTTCTGGTTTTATCTCCTAAAACTGCTCTGTCCAATACAGTAGTTACTAGCCACATGAGACCATTGAGGGCGTGAAATGTGGCTAGTCCAGACTCACGTGTGCTGTAAATGTAAAATACACATGAGATTGCAAAGACTTAGGACAACAAATAATAATGTTAAGTATCTCACTGAAGTAAACATAGTTTTGCTATATTGAATTAAATAAAATATATTATTAAAATTAATTTTACCTGCTCCATTTTCAAATTTTTAATGTGGATATTAGAAAATTACATACATTGTTACATATATATATTTCCACTGGACAGTACTGTTCTAAAAGATTATCAGTATTAATAACAATAAATTTCATTATTTAGTAAACCATAGAGGTTAACTATTAATAAATGGAACTCTTAATATACCTCCAAGAGATAAAATTGGATACTTCTTTATTCACAGTCATTAGGTGGTATTAATCCCAAGAACAGGCACTGAGTATTTTATTATCTGCACATTAAACTCTATCAGCCACATAGCACACTAACAACTACACTGATTCATTGTATATGTTAAAAACAAAGCCTGCCAACATGGTCGCTATCACGGTACAGAGCGCTCCGGATGCTTTAGACACTGGAAGGTCGTCAGTATACCTCTTCGGAGCATGTGTTCCCCTTGCAGCAGCTGTACAATGGCTGTCTGCGTGGCAGGTACAATAATGATGCTCCCATCTTCGCGGCCACAAACAAGTCGTCCATGTACTGGTATGTACACACTTGCGGTTACTTTAAGAGGTTCATCACTATTGGGGATCACGCTCAGCTGATCTATAATCCCAGCTGGATAAGGATTGAGCTTATCAAATGCTTCTTGCAAACTAACAGAAGTTGTGATTTCCAACCCTGTGGAAGTTTGGTTTTGCATAAAAGAAAAACATTGAGCATGTTAGAAAAAAAAATTTAAATATTAAAATAAGCATGCTTATAGTTGATTTAGTAATATACCAAAGAATAACTGTCATCAAACATGATTCTAAGAAGAAAATGAAATATGACATAATGAATTTGTTGTTCAGTGGTTAGTATTTAGGCTGTGAAATTAAGAAATTGCTGTACCTGATTTACTATTTGCTTCTTCGCCTTCCTGCTTCTCAGGTGTGTCTGAGATTTTCCAAATATTCAATCTTCCAGAAGAGTCCCCCTGAATTAATAATTTATGGAAGTATTCCCTGGCTCCATAGAAGAACCGAGTAACAGGAGGACAAATGAGCAACTGGAAAAAAATTGTTCAAATATCTTTAGTTTTTTAAATCAAAATATTTCACACATTAACATTTTTTTCAGATAAGAATGTTAAGTACTTTGCCTCAGTACCAGAGTAAGAAAAAGTGTTTATCACACCCAACAATATTTTAATGTAATTTTGTAGCATTGACGTACATGTCAATTAACATTCAAATCCAGCCTAACACAAAGAAATAAAAATTATATAGCCTCTCTATAGAATTATATTTTTATATTTTTGTGTTTTATAAAAACTGATTAGTCACCACAACAATACAACTTACTTAACTGTCTGTTATTACATAGTTAATATAAAACATGATATTCTTTACCAGAATGCAAAGTCTCCACTCGAAGGTCAGAAAGGGAGAACTGGCTAATCCTAACCTTTCGCCCATTCCTGATTAGTCACTAGTAAGAGCAGCAAAATTAAACTACCAAGCTGTGCAACTGGAGGACTCCATTTTTTTAAAAATGAGTATATTCTTCAGCCAACAGTGTAACATTTCATTTGATCACATTTACATAATCAATTCGAACACAGCCTGATATGCTAGCTATAAACTACTAGGAACAAAATATATTTATTAGGGTCTTGTATATACTTTCATTTTAAAACAAATTATTTTTATGCTTAAGATCCTGTGTCTTCAGTGAGATCACTTATTTGAAAAATTTAAACAGCGGTAGAATCCTGTTTGGAGTATTCATTCACAGATACTTGAATGTTAAAACATAGAACATTATCATAAAAAACAGTAATAAACAGACTTCAGTCTTGGCAATTATAGTCAAATAATCTAATTACTGTATTTGGTATTAACTATTTTCCTAGAAAGCACTACCCTGCAGAAATATATATATTATGCATAATCAATTCTGAAAATTACTAAAAGTTTTCATCGATAACATGCTGAACAAGGAGAAGTTGCTACAGCAGCTGTAATAACCAATATTCTATATTTCACCACATGGGTATCTAACACCAAATAATAATATATTTTGATTTAAAATGTACTGGGGCGTTGATATTTTTAAAAAATGGAATGTGTTTATTTTGTTTTGTTTTGTGTACCTTTTTTAAAAATCATTATCCTTTTATTTTACTGGAACTGATGTCAGTGGTTGGCAAACTCATTCGTCAACAGAGCCAAATATCAACAGTACAATGATAGAAATTTCTTTTGAGAGCCAAATTTTTTAAACTTAAACTATATAGGTAGGTACATTGTTATTAACTTAATTAGGGTACTCTTAAGGCTTAGGAAGAGCCACACTCAAGGGGCCAAAAAGCCGCATGTGGCTCGCGAGCCACAGTTTGCCGACCACGGGTCTAGGTTAAAGAGCAGTAAGTAGCCCTAGCTGGTTTGGCTCAGTGGATAGAGCGTCGGCCTGCGGACTCAAGGGTCCCAGGTTCAATTCCGGTCAAAGGGCATGTACCTTGGCTGCAGGCACATCCCCAGTGGGTGGTGTGCAGGAGGCAGCTGATCGATGCTTCTCTCTCATCAATGTTTCTAACTCTATCCCTCTCCCTTCCTCTCTGTAAAAAATCAATAAAATATATTAAAAAAAAAAAAAAGAGCAGTAAGTAGAAGTGTAAGTCAAGAGAAAAGGATAGGTTATAGAAGATCTTAGTTATACATGCACATATAAATTCTATATATTCAAAATATTCATGGTAAATAATGATTCCCTTTCCCTCATCATCTCTCCACATAAAGATGGAACGAAATTCTCAGAACGAAAAAACTGTGGAAACCTAGAAATAAAGGAAACTATATTTCCAAAAGCAAAGCTTCTTTCTTACTAGTGAAAACCCAGTACTAAGAATTGGAAACCTATTACTTAGTGCTGTTGTAAATGTTAAGAAATCATAATAAACTTTTTTTATAGAGAAAATTTTCTTTTATTATTCATTTCTAAAGCCTAATGATTTAAATCACTCCATGGTTTTTGGGAGATACCGCAATGCCTTGTTCAAATAAGGAACTGTTATTAATGAGCATTATTACATGATGATCTTGCCCTTCTAAAAGGGCATTCCAGCCGAAACCGGTTTGGCTCAGTGGATAGAGCGTCGGCCTGCGGACTGAAAGGTCCCGGGTTCGATTCCGGTCAAGGGCATGTACCTGGGTTGCGGGCACATCCCCAGTAGGAGATGTGCAGGAGGCAGCTGATCGATGTTTCTCTCTCATCGATGTTTCTAACTCTCTATCTCTCTCCCTTCCTCTCTGTAAAAAATCAATAAAATATATTTAAAAAATAAAAAAATAAAAAAAAATAAAAGGGCATTCCATCTGTTACTGTGTTCATAGCTGCATAATAGCATGAAATAAATTTGCACCATCAACATGAACTTTATCAAAAAGTCATTTCCAGTATGTAATCAGCATTAACTCATTTGTATTCTCAGAGAACGGTGAATGCTATATTATAGTCATACTATGTATAAGATATGCAAATATTAAAATCGTGCTTACAACTGACCATGTAAAGTATTTCACAATGTCTAACATAGTGTCTTGAATTATATTGAACCTTTCAAATGATTTGCTACCAAAATACACCAAAATATATCGTTATGAAAATATTTCAACATAACTATCAATTATAAATGATATCTGAAAATGTTTACCTCTTTATCTGTTCGATCCAAGAGGCGATGTTGTACAGGAGGGATTAAACTTTCAACTGCTTTCCCCACATCGCTGCGGAATGAATCACTAGCTGGAAGGCAACTGAAAATGAGAAAAATATATCATTCAATTAAAATATTGACATTAAACATTTTGTCAGGTCATATGATGGTTTTGACATGAATGAAAAATGAGTTTTTAAATTATAGTTAAATTAACTTAGCATTAAATAATGAACACCATTAAAATATCCTATTTCAAATAAAATACCCCTATGTTGTACTTAGAAGTTAAACTGGAATTACTTATTTAACTTAAGAAGTTCTAGGTGACTTCTTTAACCCATTTAAAATTTTTTCCCCCATATTAAATATTTATACTATATGCATTTTCATACGTCCAGGTTATACCCCAAATTCAGAATCTTTTGCTTTTGATTAAAGTCCTATGTTATCATTTATTGAATACCTGGCAGGTAGTTTGTAAATATAACTTTGCCCATTTTCAGTCCAAACGATTACTTTATCTGCTGATACAAAGTCACCTCCAGTCCATGCCTGTCCATTTTCACTGGGGCCTGAACACAACAGGGAGTAGTCTCCAGCATCAAATACCTACAAGGAAGAAGAAATTTGCAATCTAGTCTGTGCTGTAAATTGCCTGGTGGTAATAGAGCTGTTGGAGGCAGACTACCTAAGCTGTAATCCAACAATTCCACTGCCACTTTAGAGCCTTAGTCAAGCTATTTATCACCCCCTATGCCTCAGATGCCTTATCTACAAAACGTGGAAAGTAACAATTCCTACTGCGGTCGGCAGCCTCTGGGACTGCTGCCCTGATCCCGACTCCTGGTATTGAGGTCCTTGTGTAAACCCCGCCCGAGTGTGGGCTGGATTTTGTGACTGCTTCTAGACAGTTGAATGTGGCAGATGGGATGGGATCTCAGTTCCAAGGTTAGGTGGGTCTTCGCTACGCTTTCTCTTGTGCACTCACTCTGAGGGGAGACAGCACCCATGCTGTAACCTCTCCTTGGAGAGGCCCACATGACAAGGAAGAAAAGTGTCCAGCCAATTGTCAGGAGGATCTGAGGCCTGCCCACCACCATGTGAGTAATCTTTGAAGCAAACCCGCTCAAGGTGAGCCTTATGATGAGACAGTAGTCCTTGCTAACACTTGATTGTAGTGGGTGAGAAACCCTGAGCAGGTAGCCAGCTAAGCGGTGCCCGGATTCCTCACCGACAGGTGGCGTGGTGATACATGCTTTAGATGGGTGATGATACATGTCTGTGGTCTAGTTTGGAATGATTTTTGTTATGCAGGATTACATAACTAATGCATATTCCCTCTGAGTTGAAAGGATTATAAGAAGTAATATAGGGAAATCTTTGGTACAAGCAATCAAAGCATGCTGACACCTTTTGTATTATGAAAATATTAAAGTCAGCCCGGCCAGTGTGGTTCAGTAGTTGAACATCGACCTATGAACCAGGAGGTCACAGTTCAATTCCCAGTCAGAACACATGCCTGGGTTACAGGCTCCATCTCCATTAGGGCACATGCACCTGATCAATGATTCTGTCTCATCATTGATGTTTCTATCTCTCTCTCCTTCTCCCTTCCCCTCTGAAATCAATAAAAATACATTTTTTTTTTTAAAAAAAAGAGGGAAATGTTCAAGTTTAGCAATGTGGAAGCAATATACTCCTTCAGCAGCTCTGAAATGATAAAGAAAGACCTTCCTGACTCCAAGAAGTTAGGACAGAATGGCAACTGAGAATAATAACAAGATGCAGATATGTCAAACGCAGAAAACTCGCTGCCACTGCTTATGTTATACTGACAAAGATCACGACTAAAACAGCAGCAAAAGTAGAAATTAAAATCAATAGAATAATAATCATTAACTGAATCATTCTATAAACAAACATACAAAAAAGACAACTATCCCAACACCTCAAAATATAATATCAAAATCACACATGAATACCAAATGGTTAACCTATTCTTGCACCAAACTTTTCCTGACATTTCTCTTTGGGAGTCTGATAAACCAACAGGGTAAAACTGCAACTTCTTACTTATGCAATGATCTTACCCGCCAGTATTTGGAGCACACAACCAAAAGTGACCTCTGTGTGAATGCACAAAAGGAGATGCTCTGGCAATTCTGACAATAAATTGGTTTGGATTCCTCCTCAAATACTGGCTCAGTATCCTGAAAACAGAAAGATTTCCAAAATTTTAGGAATGGCTTGGTTGTCAATTAAAATTATCAAACAATGATAAAGAAAACAAATGAACTAAAGACATCACGTGATGGTCATGATTTTAACCCCTTATGTGAGAACCACAGCAGTAAAAAGCAACACAAATGCATTATAAAAACATCTGGGCATGACATCTCTGCTACAAAGGTACTCATGATTAAAATACTGATGAGAATCAGAATACTATCACAATAACAGATGATAAAAGTTTTGAGTGAACCCTAATTTTTGTAGCTATATGTGCTTTTTACGTAAAAAAACAAACAAACAAAACTGATCAATTCCTCCAGTTTCCTACAGATTCAATGTCTAAAAATTCCCTAGCTGAAGAGACTAGCATCAATTATTGTCAGAAAATTAATCTCCTTTCTGATAAGAAGTATAACAAGGAAATCAAGCCCAAAGAACAGAGAGGGGACTAAAATTGGGGGGGGGGGGGAGACTTTATATATTTTTGTAATGGTTGGCTTTATTTTTTTTCCCTAGAGCAAACTACCTTTAACTTTTAACTTAAATAGAAGCAATTGAGGAAAGTCCTACCGCTTCTACACATTTCTCTGCATCCTATCCTGTGCAATATGTTTCTCTAATTCTATCCTTGATATGGCAAATGTGTACCATGAAAAGTGAAAAACATAATTCCCTTGCAGAGACCGCATTGTAGGGGATCTTCTATACCATGTAAATAAGACTATTAAAAAAGATTAGCTTTCCCTTCTCCTTTAAGAAAAGAAGGCACATATCATTACTAAAATTTAAGACTCCATGAGAAGAAAAACAGAGAAATTAATCCAGTCTCATTTGTCTCACCTGCATGCCACTTATTTCAGAGGTAACAATCCACACCTTCAAGATGCCCGTCACCGAGAGTGCTACCACAGTGTCCTCTAAGCCAAGAAGGAACAAAAAGTCAAGGTTACAATACAATACACTGTCTCTCTCTCACATCGATGCTTTTCTCCCTCTCTCCCTCCCTTCCACTCTCCCTAAAATCAATGGAAAAATATCCTCGGGTGAGGATTAACAAAATACACTGTTTCTAAACAGTAACATGGTCACAATAGTAATATGGAACAGGGTTTGCTTTAATTAAGTAACAATATGTTTACAATTGGCATAAAAACATAATTCTATATTTCATAAAATAACAGAAATCATATTTTGAAGCATAATAGAGATGTCCAAAAATTTGGAATTCAGGGAAGAATTTTTTTCTAGCTACTTGAAATAATTTTTTACTAGAGGCCCAGTGCACGAATTCGTGCACGGGTGGGGTCCCTCCGCCTGGTCAGTGATAGGGGCCAATCGGAATTGGCAGGGGGGCGGGGCTGTGGGAGGTTGGCTGGCCATGGGAAGTTGGCTGTGGGAGTGCACTGACCACCAAGGGGCAAATCCTGCATTGAGCATTTTCTCCCTGGTGGTCAATGCATGTCATAGCAACCAGTCGACAGTCATTTGGTCATTCGGTCACTTAGGCTTTTATATATATAGATTTGTAATCAAGATTTTAATAATTTCAAATGTTCTTGATCACTGTGTTAACAAAGAGCTTTTATCTTCAAAATTCATAATTTTTATTTATCATGAATGAGCTGACCCACTTTATCTTCAAGACACTTGTTTACCCACTTTCCCACCTACCTTGCCTACCTTCTAGACCAGCCGTGGGCAAACTACGGCCCGCGGGCCAGATCCTGCCCGTTTGAAATGAATAAAACTAAAAAAAAAAAAGACCGTACCCTTTTATGTAATGATGTTTACTTTGAATTTATATTAGTTCACACAAACACTCCGTCCATGCTTTTGTTCCGGCCCTCCGGTCCAGTTTAAGAACCCATTGTGGACCTCGAGTCAAAAAGTTTGCCCACCCCTGTTCTAGACCAAGCATATCAAACTCGTGGCCAGTGGGTGGCTCGCCGCCTGTGAGTTTGACATTCTTTTTCCAGACATTTTATTGCACATTACACCCTCCAATGATCATGATCAAAAGAAACACATGATATAAAACCTAAATTCATAAGCTTTGGGTAAGGGAGCAAACATACCAGGAACTTTCATTAAATTTAACTATGTATAATTCCCTTCCTTTTCATTATCTTCACATAAAATAAAAACACTTTCTATGCCTCATAAGAAAGCGACAAAACCAGGCCCAAGAAACACACAGGTGAAACTATGGTTCCTCCCACCATTCCTGCAAGGGGTTCTGCTATTCGTCCTCCCTTTCAGAAAATCACCCCCACACATTAAGATTGCCAAAAGCTAGTGATCTATTCCATGGAATGGAGATAATCTAACACTTTAAGCCTTGATCCAATCAAAGATTCCTTTCTGAAAGGAGAGAAAGACCATAAATTATTAGCTATTTCTTAAATAGAAGAATATAACCAAATACATTAATATATGATACATAATGAACTCTATAGTAAATTAGCCATTACATCACGGAGCTGAAGTCCTTACAGGGCACCATACACTGACCTTGTGTTCGGTGGGATGGAATAATACTCATGGAGCTAATCCAGTCAGGAGATATCTTTGATACTAAGGAGTATAACACCTCAAGGCTGGTGGCATCCACAACAAGGATTTCAGGATAATGGCCATGGCATAAAAGCCTTCCTTCTCTCTGATTTCCAACAGAGAACTGATAGAACTATAAGGAAAAAGATTCACGTGCATTCATCAAGCTTATTATGAGGCTCAATTTCTTCAGTAATACTTCCAGATATATAATATATGGCATATTACATGTAATATAACATATATATATTACATTCCTATGTATACACATACACACATCAAGTTATGTTAATATTTTCAAAATATCTACTAAATATTATTATTTTCCTAACATCCTATTCTCCCCTTTGAACTACTTTGGAGAATTCATAATGATTCTTTTTTTAAAAAAAATATATTTTATTGATTTTTTACAGAGAGGAAGGGAGAGGGATAGAGAGCCAGAAACATCGATGAGAGAGAAACATCGATCAGCTGCCTCCTGCACACCCCCCACTGGGGATGTGCCCACAACCAAGGTACATGCCCTTGACCGGAATCGAACCTGGGACCCTTCAGTCTGCAGGCCGACGTGCTATCCACTGAGCCAAACCGGTTAAGGACGTGGTCAACAAACTGTGGCTCGCGAGCCACATGCGGCTTTTTGGCCCCTTGAGTGTGGCTCTTCCACAAAATACCACGTGCGGGCGCACAGACAGTGCAATTGAAACTTCGTGGCCCATGCACAGAAGTCGGTTTACGGCCTGGGCGAGTCTATTTTGAAGAAGTACTGTTGATATTTGGCTCTGTTGACTAATGAGTTTGCCGACCACTGGGTTAGGGCATAATGATTCTTTTTTATCTTCCTGCAACATCGAAAACAGGACTGTTGAATGAAGTAATAAAACACCTGAGTAAAATCAGCTTGACATTGCCCAGCCAGCGTGGCTCGGTAGGTGAGCATCGACTTATGAACCTGAAGGTGATGGTTCAATTCCCGGTCAGGGCACATGCCTGGGTTGCAGGCTCGATCTCCAGTGTGAGGTGTGCAGGAGGCAGCCAATCAATGATTCTCTCTCATCATTGATGTTTCTATCTCTCTCTCCCTCCCCCTTCCTCTCTGAAATCAATAAAAAATATATATTTTAAAAAAATCAGCTTCTCAAATCAAAGCAAAAGAAAAACTTAGGTGGGTCACAAAAATAATATAAATTTTAGATGAATGGGGAATATATGGATATAGGATTATAATAACTAGATATGACCAAATGAAATTTAGAAGTAAAAATGACTGCTATTCAAACTATTATAATCAGAAGTAAATTCTGATTAATATAAGTGTGTTATTTCAGACTAGAGTATGAGACAATTTTGTTAACCAGTCGCATAGTACACATTTACACTTTGTGGGAGAAAAATAGAAGAACCAATACAATCACGATCTACATGTCACTCATGCCAAGAATAACTCCAAAGGATAAGGTTGGTTTCCATCAACCAAAGAGCAGAGGAAGAATAACTTTCAAAACAAGACCAACAACTTATCCAAGGACCTGTCATCCCTTAGCCTCAAAAAAATCGTGATTCTCTTCGTAGAATGATTTCCTTAGAGGATTTTTAGGAGGTAAAGACATCTAATTTCAAGTGCTACTTCCCAAGGATTGGACCTTATTCAAATAAATGAGGACAAGCTAGACACAGCACAAAGGGCAATGCTGTAAGCACTCCACACCTGGGACATCATTAAGGAGCCTGGGTCCAATCTGCTCCCATACCCATAAGCCCTGTTCTCAGAGCTCAACACTGCATGTGAAGAATGTGGAGTACAAGAAGGACTACAACTGCTTAAACATAAGCATTGATCAGATCAAGGAGCACATTAAGTTAATGCAAGGCAGTAACACTAAAACTATAAGAGAGGATGTAATAAAATGCAGATTATTGAAAGGGATACCTCTAGACCTCAGAATGTTGATTCAAAACATGACACAACCTGGAGGTCCTAGGGCCTGCCAGGCACTCACATATAATGTGACCATAGGTAACCTTGACCCACATGAGGGGAGGGCATGTCAAGGAGCAAAGGATGGGTGCAGAGAAGCAAACTCTGTCATTGTTCATCCCCACAGCAGCCAGGAGAGCGATGCGCATGGCAGTCACTGGAAAGAGCTCTCTCCTGAGGGCAGGGGAATTGCATCACCTGCCTAACTAATGCCTCTCGCCTCTGGCTTTAAAGTTATACTCCCAAATAATCTTTTCAACACTAATTTGGCTCCTTAGACACTTGATACTGGCAAAGAAAGTGTCCTTAATGGAGAAACAAATTTTCCACATATTAAAAAGGGATGCCCCCACGTGATAATTTCCTAAGTTGTCATTTCCTTGTGGTTTCTAAGTGCCAGTGTCATCAAGGTTTACCACTTCTATGTATATAAAAAACAACTCGCTTCTGGACCTGAGAGGTGACGATCACACAGGAAACAATTGTCACACACTGGTGAACCTGCCAAAAAGCACCTTCTACTGATAAAATGGCTGCCAGTTCAAATGCAGGAGGCCTAATACGAGATCTGAGAAAGTAGGCACTGAACAAATGTTGAGTAAATAAAGGTAATTTTTCCTAAAATGTAAACCAAAAGTTTTTAAATCATAAAATTATGCAATAGTGAAAATACTTATATCCAATGACTTCAAGACATTTATATGTAATTTTTCAATTAATCTATAAAGTCAAGGACTACATCATTTTATTACCCCTTTTCTCTCTATAAACCTTGATGGCTCTTCACATGACAAAAAATACATAATAGATGGCCTTTAAATAAAAAAGCATATACTCTAACAGTGTTGAAAAAGATATTTTTCAAAGGCCTTTGCCAGGGCAAGAAATCACACAACAGACCTTTATCACACTATTCACCAGCCTCCCCACAAACATTTTCAAATTTCAGTTGTATTCCTGCAACAAATTATCGTGTTTTTTATTTGTTTGTTTTTGTCCCTAGAGTCAGATAAACCTGATTTGGCACCAGGAATGACTCACTGTGAGACTAAGGCAAGTCATTTAATTAATATGGGTCTCAGTTTCCTTACATGTGAAATTATACACTCCTATTTAGTTCATAAGGATGTGGGAAGGACTAAATAGAACGCCATACAAGAAATGCTTATAGGAGAAACTAAGATGGCAGCATAGGGAAACACCGAAATTGCTGCCTCCTACAGCAACTTCAAAACACAATAAAAAGACAAAACGGACATCATCCAGAACTTACAGGAAGGCTGGCAGAGTGGAAATTCTACAACTAGAAGGAAAGAGAAAAGCACACTGAGGGTCAGGAGCTGCGGAAGTAAAGTGCAAAGGTACGGAGGCTCGAGGGTGCTCGGAAAGGGGCTGGTACCTGAGGACGCAGCTGTCTTTTTGAATCGGGAGGGAGTCACAAGCTCCCGACTGCTCTGAACTCCGGTTCCGGGAAGTCTCTGGGGACCCAGGACTCATACGGGGAGAAACTGGACTGTCTGGCAGCAGGCAAAACTCGGAACTCGAGGGCGGCTTTCCCTCAGAGGTGCTTGCAGCAATTAAATTATCAGGACACTGAGATGCGCGCGGCCCCTTAGGGCAGGGGTGAGAATCTGCCATAGTTCCTTGCTCCACCCTTTGATTCCCTGAGACCCCGCCCCACCCAGGCTGTGGCAGAGGCTTTTGCATATGAATGCCCTGGCCCTTTGCAACCTGAAAATTACCTAACAAACTGCAGCTGGGCCACAGACCCAGAACTTCCAAGAGAAGGCCCAAGGCCCCACAGCAGCTTGCATTGCTTCACAGCTGGGCCTCATCAGGGCACCTCCAAACTCCAAAAAAGGAAGGGGAATCTTCAGTTCTCTTCATAGCTCCTGCTGGGTAACCTCCAAGAGCCAGTGTACCCAGTGGTCACAGGGGGACCATCCGGATTACAACTCCTCAGATCCATAAGGGACACACCCAGGGGGCAGACTCAGTGAGCACCAAAGCCCCACTGAAGCAAGTCTTGCCCTAGAAGGTTGTCTTCAGCACAGAAGTTCTCCCACTGCAGACACAGCCAATTCTCACTGCCAATTGGCCTGGAGGTCAACTCCTCCCAGTGATCCTACAACAATCAAGGCATAACTACAACAAGACTGTGCACAAAGCCCACAAGGGGGTGCACCAAGAGTGTCCACCTCAGGTAATTGGGGAGGCTGAGCCACTGGGCCCTATAGGACACCTAGCACACAAAACCACTCTACCAACACAGGGAAGCATAAAAAATGCGGAGACAAAGAAACAGGTCACAAATGACAGAAATGGAGGAAAGCAAACAACTGGATATAGAGTTCAAAACCACGTTTATAAGGTTTTTCAAGAATTTTATGGAAACCGCCGATAAAATTAGTAAGACCCTCAAGAAATCTAGTGAGACCCTCGAGGATATGAAAAAGGACCAACTAGAAATTAAGCATACACTGACTGAAATAAAGAATAATATACAGAGATCCAACAGCAGACAAGAGGATCCCAAGAATCAAGTCAAAGATTTGAAATACAAAGAAACAAAAAATACCCAACCGAAAAAGAAAAAAAAAAGATTCCAAAAATATGAAGATAGTGTAAGGAGCCTCTGGGACAACTTCAAGCGTACCAACATCAGAATTATAGGGATACCAGAAGAAGAGAGAGGGCAAGATATTGAAAACCTATTTGAAGAAATAATGACAGAAAACTTCCCCCACCTGGTGAAAGAAATAGACTTACAAGTCCAGGAAGCGCAGAGAACCCCAAACAAAAGGAACCCAAAGAGGACCACACCAAGACACATCATAATTAAAATGCCAAGAGCAAAAGACAAAGAGAGAATCTTAAAAGCAGCAAGAGAAAGAAACTCAGTTACCTACAAGAGAGTACCCATACGATTGTCAGCTGATTTCTCAACAGAAACCATGCAGGCCAGAAGAGAGTCGCAAGAAATATTCAAAGTGATGAATAGCAAGAACCTACAACCAAGATTACTTTATCCAGCAAAGCTATCATTCAGAATAGAAGGTCAGCTAAAGAGCTTCACAGATAAGTAAAAGCTAAAGGAGTTCATTATATGAAATGCTGAAAGGTATTCTTTAAGAAGAGGAAGAAGAAAAAGGAACTCTTACCATTTGCCACAGCATGGATGGAACTGGAGAGCGGATAAATACCACGTGATCTCACTCATTTGTGGAATATAATGAACAACATAAACTGATGAACAAGGACTGATCCAGAGCCAGAGAGGCATTGATTGGACTGTCGGGCCTTGGAGGGACAGTAGGGGAGGGTGGGGGTAAGGGGGAAAGATTAACCAAAGGACTTATATGCAAGCATATAGGCCTAACCAATGGACACGGACAACGGGGGGGCTGGGGGGTGAGGGCATGAGCGGGGGGGGGGGGGGGGTAGGGGGTAACGTGGGGATAAGGGCACATATGTAATATCTTAATCAATAAAAATATATTTAAAAGGGAAAAAAAGAAATGCTTATACAACATTTGCTCAATAAATATGAGTTCTCTTCCCTCTCCTTCCCCCTTGAGAATATAAATCATATTTTCTATATATTTGTAATTTTCCCAACACAGTAAATAATGAGTAAGTAGAAGCACAAAGAAGCTGACAATTACGAAACAGTAAGAAAGAATACTAGGATTGTAGGTTGGGAACAGTACATTCCTGTGTAAGCCAGGGATACGAAATGGTCATTTCCTCTACAGAACTGGAAAGTCAAAAAACGTACTAAGGACCAGCTACACAAACAATGAAAATTATATGGCCCGTAAAGTGGGTCAATTTGTGTCAATCATGAATGGAAACATAAAGGCTTCAGCAAGAACGAATTCCCTTATTTAGGATCTAGAGAACATACTACCCGTCCAGCTCCCACTCGGGTGGCCAGGAGAGCCAGAAGGAGCAGAGCAGTAGTGCCAATCGGCTTAGTTTACAGTGCCAGTGGTTCTCAACCTCCCTAATGCCGCTACCCTTTAATACAGTTCCTCATGTTGTGGTGACCCCCAACCATAAAATTATTTTCGTTGCTACTTCATAACTGTAATTTTGCTACTGTTATGAATCGTCATGTAAATATCTGACATGCAGGATGTATTTTCATTGTTCGCGACCCACAGGTTGCGAACCGCTGGTTTACACCTTTCCCCATTAGTCTCCTCTACTTAATTCTCTCCCCCACTATACCATCACATAGGAACAATTTTACAAATCCCAGTCTTCCTGTCATCTCCACCCATTTTTCATATAAAGATATAGGTCAATGTTTAAAGAACATTTATAATTGTATGCCTGTAATAACTGTGCTGACTTAGGCAGTTTTCAGAAATAGATACTCACCTGTATGCCAGTATGTGTGCAGGCTAATTTTGTAAATTCAATACATCTGCCATCACTCACATCCCAGAGACACATCTCTCTATAAGACAAAATCATAGCAAACGTTAATTGGATTTGTAAAAGCTCCGTTCGGCTTTGTCACCGTGGTTTAAAACTCACCTCCCATTAAAACTGGTCTAGTTCAGAAAAAGTAGTGTACAGTCATTATTGCTCTTCATCAAAAACCCTGTTCCTCCCACTCACCATCCCAACCTCCTTTCCAGCTTGCCCACCCTCACCTTCATCCACATTCTTTCTGGGCAGATGGTAGAACTACTGCACCGCCCGGCTCCCTTTGGTTGGTGGAGCACTGTGAGTAGCTCTGGCCAGAACCCATGCAAAGCCCTCCAGAACTCTTTTCTCCTCTGGCTGCTTCAGACAGTGGTTGCTCCCTCAACCTCAACCTCAGAGTTAGGATAATAACAAAGCAGAGCAGAGCCCCAAGGGATATATGAGGGGCAAGTGACAAAAAACAAGAAATAACCTTCTAGTTTACATCACTGAGATGGTTATAAACACAGCTAGAAAATTTAGCACTGCAGAAAAACAAATAAAAACGTTAACTGAATTCCAAACCTTTTCAAATTAAATGTAATATTCCAGTTTTGATTCTGTATTTATTACAGAAGTTATATTGAATAAATACAAACAGAAAAGCATATGTCAAACTAAAAGATACAACATTCAAAATAAAAAATGTCAATGCCTTATCTTTTAAAGAAATAAACTTACGATTTATTTAACAGGAAAGAACATTAATAAAATGCAACGATCCTGATATTATTAGGGTTTTCTTTGAAATGCCCTTTCCTATATTTCAAAAACATAATAATAAATTATAATAGAAGTATTAGAAAAGTCATTAATAAAGATGAAATGCACCCGGCCGGAGTGGCTCAAGGTTGAGCATCAACCTATGAACCAGGAGGTCACGGCTCGATCCCCAGTGTGGGGTGTGCAGGAAGCAGCCAACCAATGATTCTCTCTCGTCACTGATGTTTCTATCTCTCTCTCTCTCTCCTTCTCCCTTCCTCTCTGAAATCAATAAAAATATACTTAAAACAAAAAAAAAGATTAAAATGCACATTTTAAAACTACATGTTTAAATATCTTTAAATTTAGATAATTGGAACATTTATTTAAAAGATACTACAAAAAAAGAAAAAAAAAAAACGTTCCCTAGTTACGAATACACTGGTACTGTTTGCAATAAAGTCTCATGAGGAAAATAGTGAATAAGAAAATGCTTACCCACATTCAGATGCACTCACAATATACTGTTTGTCACTAGAAGCACAAGCTTTAGACAAACAGGTGATTGAAGCTGTATGACCAAACAACAGTGCCCGTGGATTAACCTAGAAATACACAAATATGTTGATATGAGTACCAAATTTTTTAAAACTAATATTTTTTAGGAATCCTGTTAAATATTCATATAAATAGAAAGATGTAGATTTGAACCCTAGACAATTTGGCTCAGTGGATAGAGTGTCAGACAGACTGAAAGGTCCTGAGTTCGATTCCGATCAAGGACATATGTCCAGGTTGCAGGCTTGATCCCCAGTGTGGGGCATGCAGGAGGCAGCTGATCAATGATTCTCTCTTATCATTGATATTTCTAGCTCTCTCTCCCTCTCCCTTCCTTTCTGAAATCATTAAAAATATATTTATTTTAAAAATGTAGATTTGAGAAGATTTCTTAGAATACCAAAAACTAAAAATAATAAATAATAAAAGTGACTCCTACCTATTCAATGTTCCCAATAATCCTACCAAGCATTTCTGAGGTTGAAATTGGAACACCACAAGATGACATTACTCAGGTCTTATCTGCCTCCAAACCCCATTCTCATTACTTGGCACTACTCTGTCTCTCCATTATAAAGATTGTGATTTGCCCTAACTGGTTTGGCTCAATGGATAGAGCATCGGCCTGTGGACTTAAGGGTCCCAGGTTCAATTCCGGTCAAGGGCATGTACCTTGGTTTCGGGCACATCCCCGGTGGGGAGTGTGCAGGAGGCAGCTGATCGATGTTTCTCTCTCATCAGTGTTTCTAACTCTCTATCCCTCTCCCTTCCTCTCTGTAAAAAATCAATAAAAAATATATTTTTTAAAAAATTTTTAAAATAAATAATAGCTTTACTGATCTAAAAGTACATTTAGAGTATCCTCCTTTTACTAATGTCATCTCTATAGGTACTCACTAAACTATTGCTTCTGCAATTTCTCTGACATTTTATTGCCACTGTGTTAGGCCAGGATGCCCTTTTTAGAGGTAAATGGAGACGAAGACATGGATGGCAAAAGTTGTAGCTACAGTTTTGAATCCTTTCCTAGCAAAAGAAGGTACCATGACCTCTAAAGGAGGCACTTTGTGCCTTCCCTCTGAATGTTGCATTTCTTCTTACTGGTCCTTAGCAGTTGGCATAAATAGTTGATAGAAAGTATAACAGTTAAGAAGACCCTCCATATATATCGAAAGACAACAACCAAGCCACCTCTTACTTCACCTTCTTTCCCCCGGATAAATAGTCCAATTCCTTTAATATTTCTCTCCTAGCTGCCTCCTCCCCACATCTCACACCTCCTCAGTCACTTTTATCCCTTGAATTTAAATACATATAACATTCTAGTGAAATCCATGCAGTAAAAGAATTGTTTCTAAGATCTCACAAGTTAAATCTTAGCTGCTTATAATCATTCCAGTAAAACGTGGTGTGATATTTTTTCTCATCACTGCATTGCTGATTCATATTTAGTTTTCGATCAGGCCTGAAGGCATATCACATTCTACAGCATTCATTTCCAGTTACTTTGCAACCTCTTAACCCAGCTAGCCTTTACGTGTGTGGATCATTTTTCCAGGTTTAGCAATTTCACCCCTAGGTGTATACCTAACAGCAATGGAAAGATGTCCACACAAAAACTCATACACAAATGTTCACAGCAGCATTATTCAGTACAGCCAAAGTGGAAACAACCCAAATATCTACCAACTGATAAAAAGACAAATAAAATGTAGTATACCATAGCCTAAGCGAGCGTTACAACTGAATGACTGAAACGACAGATCAGCCAGTCGCTATGATGTGCACTGACCACCAGGGGGCAGACACTAAATGCAGGAGCTGCCCCCTGGTGGTCAGTGTGCTCCCATAGCCAACCTCCCATGGCCAGCCAGCCAACCTCCTCCCACCCACCTGCCCAGCAAACCTCCCGCGATCCCTCCCCCCGCCCAGCAGGCCCTGTCCGACAGGCCCCATCTGGCAGCCGGTAGGCCCCCAGGCCGGCCAGGCCTAATGACCCCACCCGTGCATGAATTTCGTGCACTGGGCCTCTAGTGCAGTGATGGCGAACCTATGACATGCAAACCTATGACATGAGAACTCAGAGGTGACACCCGAACTCATTTCTTTGGTTGGTTTTTGTTTGTTAAATGGCATTTAAATATCTACACTAATAAAAGAGAAAAATGGTAATTGGCGTACGAGCTACCCTTTTCATTGGCTAATCAGGGCTTTATGCAAATTAACTGCCAACTAAGATTGGCAGTTAACTGCCAACAAGATGGCGGTTAATTTGCATATGTAGGCACAATGCAGGGAGGCGAAAGGGAAAGCAGGAAGAAGCCCCCTGCCACTGACAGTGATCGGAAACCCAGGGGGGAGCTAAGACCTGGGGGGCAGCCATGATCGGAGAATCAGGTGCCTTTTCCTCCCTGGCCAGTGATAGCAGGAAGTAGGGATGGAGCCAGCGATGGGAGCTGGGCACGGTCGAAGCTGGCAGTCCCAGGAGCTAGGGGTCCCTTGCCTGGGCCTAAAGCGGAGCCCACGATCGCGGGGCCGCTGCAGCTGTGGGTCCCCGCTGCCCGGGCTGGACGCCTCAGCCAGAGGCGTCAGGCCTGGGCAAGGGGCCGATCCTGTGATTGGAGGGTGATGGGGGTCAACGCCTGAGGGCTCCCAGTATGTGAGAGGGGGCAGGCTGGGCTGAGGGACACTCCCCCCCCTCCCCACACCCAGTGCACGAATTTCGTGCACCGGGCCCCTAGTATAAAATAAATATCAAAAATATAAGTCTTTGTTTTACTATGGTTGCAAATATCAAAAAATTTCTATATGTGACACGGCACCAGAGTTAAGTTAGGGTTTTTCAAAATGCTGACACGCCAAGCTCAAAAGGTTCGCCATCACTGCTCTAGTGCAATATATTTGGCAATGAAAAGAAATGAAGTACTGACATGTGCTATAACATGGATAAACCTTGAAATATTATGCTAGTGAAAAAAGCCAGTTACAAAAAACCCATACATGTTACATAATTCCATTTATATGAAATGTCCAAAATAGGCAAATCTATAAAGATAAAAAATAGATTAGTGGTTGCTTAGGGGGAAATGGTTTATTGGAAATGACAGCTAAAGAGTACAGGTTTGGTTTTGAAGTAATGAAAATGTTCTAAAAGTGACTATGATAATGGTTGTACAACTCTCTAAATCATTAAATTGTACACTTTAAATGAGTAAAGTCTATGGTAGGCAAATCTTATCTCAATAAGACTATTACCATAAAACAATTACTTAAAAAGTCACCTATCTTGCCACGAATTCCAGGCTAGCAGTCACCTCATTTTCTCTGGTTCCCTATACAAAAACTCTCCTGGAGAGAGCTGCCAGAGAAGGGAGATTTAAAAAATGGAAAAAGAGAAAAGCAGAATAAACACTGCAATGTAATACTTGAATTGCAGGTAGCAAGTGAACGTCATGTATGTGCATGTGTGTGTGTCCCCAGCTCCTATTTTCCAAGTCTGTCCACTGAGAGGTTCCAGCTGTAGAGCACACTGCACACGCATATCAGTAGTAAAGAATGGCAATAAATACAGAGTGAATTTTCAAAATAAATACAACAAAATGTACACTTTAAATTGTTAACTTTTGGAAGCCTCCTTCAAAATGGGTAAAAAAATTTTGACAAATTATAAATGTAATGTGTTATGGCACTTAGGATAGATATTATATTTGAAAATAGCCAAAAGCCAGCAAAAATCAACTCTGATGAATAAATAATATAAATAATCAGTCTGCATAATACCAATTCTATTCAAAATGTATTTCACAGAAATATATGATGAGGTCAAGTGCTATTCTTGATCTGTGTTTTTCTCTACCAAGTAGTTTCCTATATTTAAAAAGCACAATAGGCATTTCAAATACTCACTTCCAATTCTACTGAAAGATCCCAGAGGCATATCTGTCCATCATGGCACCCGGTTACGATTGTGGCCCCGTCATCTGTTAAAAGTACTGCTGAGATGCAATGTGTAGGTGCTTTGCGACCCCAAAGAACGATGGGTAGAACAAGGCTGTTTCCTGCCATTGTGTTTTCAAACCTGGAAATGTTATCAGAATAATGTCAAATATTACAATATTTCCTTCTAAAACATATTATACATTTTTCTTATGATGCCATCATGAATTTCCTAAGCCTCAGAATTCTTCTAAACATTACACATAATAGACACAAATACAAATACATAAAATCTCCTTTTAGATGTAAAATCTCAATTAATCTTCACAACAAATCATGCAGTAAGTCCTACTGCCACTCCTCTTTCACAAATAAAGACAGTGAGTCATAGAGTTGCAAAGAGAACGTGAAGGAAAGAAGCTCCAATCAGAACCCAGGCAGCTACTTCAGACGCTGTGTTCTTCTGCTGCTGTGTTGCCAATGACCAGTGAGGTCTCCGGGCCGGGGAGGGTTGGGGGGGGTGGGGGCGTGGAGATCAACCAAAGGACTTGTATGCATGCATATAAGCAAAACCAATGGACACAAGACACTGGGGGGTAGGGGAGGCCGGGGGAAGGCCAAGGGGGGTTGGGGGGGAGACATATGTACTACTCTTTGTAATATTTTAAGCAATAAAACAAAAATAAAAAAAACAAAATAAAATAAAAAAATCTTTTTAAGTCTACGAACCAGTAATAAACATCAATGCCCAAGAAAAACTCAGTGTTTCACAGTTCTACACATTAAAAAAAGTAAGTTCAGTGAGAAACTCATTCAACCATATTTACCACAAGCCTATTATGTCTCAAGGCCATGACTGTCTTTTGTGAAACTTGAGGGAAAAAGAATTTCTCTTTAAACTCCTTTCTGCATAATAAAAAGTTTTTTTTATTTTTAAGATGAATGACCAACTAACCAGTGTATACTGGAATACTCCTCTTACACACATATAAGGAATGTACTAGATTTAAGTGTCATTAACTGTGTGGTTAAAAACCTAAATACTAGTTCAGAGAAGTTAGAGAGAAATAAAGACTGGGATAATCAAAGAGGCCTCCACAGAAAACAGAAGACTGTCGGGTCTCATAAGACAATAGGAGGTCACCTAGAGGCCTGATAGATGGTCAATGAAAAGAAATGTCACTGTAGTTATTTTTTTTCTACCCCAGATATTTAAGTGACAACAGAAATACGTATATAACTCTAGACTCTTTAGGATGCTAAGGCTGTCCTAAGAAATTTTCAGGAATATTCAAAGTTATAGGTATTTTCTATAAAAGAAACTGGTTTGATAGCCATTGTCTCATTGCTAATTGCTTTTAGCAAAAGTCTCTTCTTTAAACTACCACCTACACACCTTAAACAAAAACAAAAAACTAAAATCTCTTTATAAAATGAATAGTCACTAGAAAATCAGGGAAGTAAAAAATTATGATTGACATTGGAATGTTTACTAAAAACAATCTATATTATGTCCTTTACTTTTTGTTATAATACATGGCTTTCATTAGTTTTTTTTTCCTCCCAAAACTTCATCTTTTTGCTATATCAGGTATACATTTAAAGAAAAACATTCCAAGTTTATTTCTATTAATAAAACCCTATATGTATCATATTCACCATCTCATAAGCTACCATGACACTATTATCTCCATATCCCTATTTGATATCAGAAAATTTTTAAAAAGCACTGAACCAATTTAATAAACTTGGTACAGCATGTTCCTGGCTGAATAACATATCTAACCATGATTTTTCTCAAAATGAGAATCTGGAAGGAGTTCATTTTTCCATGGTGACAACACTCAATTTTAAACTACAGCACCCAAAGATTTCTCTCAATTAAACAAGCTCACAGCATCAAATGCAGTATGGTGAGATCTGAAAGAACACAATTTCTCTATCTATTTGAGGACTCATATTCAATGCACACTGCCTGGCTTAAGGAGAATGCAAATACACAGATTCAGAACTAAGGAATGTGTGTGCTAAGAGAGATGTGCCTGCTCTGATGCAACAGGAAAGGACATTCTGGTATTCAAGTGACAAAGCAACTCAAGAAGACCCGGGCGAAGAATGCATTGCATGGTCCTTAAAACAGTGAAAATAATCATCCATAACATGATAAAGGTATAGCTTACGTCATTAAAATACACATCAATCTCTAACTAAGCTTTTCCAGAAGCTAAAATAATTACAAAGATTTAGGGGGGAAAAACATAAAATCAAGAACTAAGAGTTAACCAGAATCCAAAAGATCTCATTCGGGCAATTAAGAAACTTCATATGGGATTGGATTAGTTTCCTAGAACTGATGTGACCACAAACTGAGTGGCTTAAACAACAGAATTTATTGTCTCTCAGATCTTGAGGCTAGAAGTCCAAACTCAAGGTGTAGGTAGGGCTGGTTTCATCTGAGGGCTGTGAATGGAGGATCTGTTCCAGGTCTCTCTCCTTGACTTATAAAAGGCCACCTTCATGCTCATTTGGCATTCGCCCTGTGTTCATGTCTCCAAATTCCCCCCTTTTTAAATAAGGATATCAATCATATTGAATTAGGACCCACCTGATGACCTCATTTAAACTTGATTATCACTATAAAGGTCACATTCTGAGGTACTGGAGGATAGGACTTCAACATGTAGATTCTGCCCTGGCCAGTTTGGCTCACTGGATAGAGCACTGGCCTGGGGACTGAAGGGTCCTGAGTTCAATTCTGGTCAAGGGCATATGCCCGATCCCTAGTAGGGGGCGTGCAGGAGGCAGCCGATCAGTGATTCTCTCTTCGTCATTGATGTTTCTATTGCTCTCTTCCTCTCCAAAATCAATAAAAATATATTTAAAAAAACAAACAAAACAAAAGAACATGTGGATTTTAGGGGAAAACAATTCAACCCATAACAGGAATATATCCTTTTAAAAGAACATAACCTAAAATTACTTAATTATCAAAAAGCAATCCCCCTAAGGAACTAATGTAAAGAACTTAACTATATCTTTTCCAAGGAATCACAGTTAACTGCTTATCTGAGGATTAAGGTAAAAAGTCCTGTACAACCAAGGTAAGGAGTTACCACCTTACGTTGTGTGTGGGGGGAAGGGAGAGGGAAGAAGGGGGACCAGAATCCAAAATTCACTGCTGTATTTCCAAAGAAATTAGATTGCAAAAACTAATCCTGTCCTATGCACAAGGCTGTTTCTTGGCTGGTATACTTTAATAAGATCTCTACATAGAAAGTGTCTGTTAGGTGAGACATTTGAGAGAGAAATAACCATAAAGGATACCTGAAATGAAGCTGCAGTAGAAATCACAATCAGTAGCTGATATTGATGTCTGACTGCTGGGATGAGGGTAATTTCAGTGAAATACAGAAGAAACTAACAACTTCTAAATAAATAATAATGAATCCAAAGGGCCTGGAAGATGGGATTGGAAGACAGAGGAGAATAGGCTTCAGGTCCTGGCCAGTGAGGGGAACAGAGAGTCTTGTTCTCGGGACTCACGTGGAGAAATGGATTTGTGCTCCTAGGTCTCAGAACTTGATATTAAAACCTCCTAGACAACAGGATATTAAATCCAAGTTGGGGGCAGGCTGTGGGGAATGGGTTTTGGAGAATGCTGTTGAAGGCAGAGAAAACTGTCGAGAACATTTGGGCACTGGCTCTGCCATCTCTCCTCGGAAAAGGATGTGTCCTTGCTAAGATGCTGCATGAGTTCAAAAATAGGAGAGCTTTGCCCTGACCAGTTTGGCTCAGTGGATAGAGCATCGGCCTGCAGACTGAAGGGTCCCAGGTTCGATTCCTGTCGGGGCATGTACCTTGGTTGCGGGCACATCCCCATAGGGGATGTGCAGGAGGCAGCTGATCAATGTTTCTCTCTCATCGATGTTTCTAGCTCTCTATCACTCTCCCTCCCTCTCTGTAAAAAATCAATAAAATATATATTTTTTAAAAATAGGAGAGCTTGGCCTTCATAAAAACTCCTCTGACCCTAGATGTTTTGTTAACAGGACAAATAAACTTCCTACTTGTTTAAGGTCATGGTGTTTGAGTTTTGTTACATATAAATGTACAATATTCCTAACTGCATGTTCAAACACATTACACACCCAAAGTTTGCAAGAAAAATATCTGTGGCCTAAATGAAGTGGTAAGAAGAATAATAAGAAATTACAGTAAAGGAAAAAGCCTAAGGCCCCTACAAGTAAGAAGGGGAGCTTGGCTGGGGGTGAGGAGAGGACAGGGAAACAAATACCACCATCCTCCTGTGCCCAGGCCCCTTCACTCTGGCTGAAGGTAATTAAAGTGTATCCACGCCCTAACCGGTTTGGCTCAGTGGGTAGAGCGTCGGCCTGCGTACTGAAGGGTCTCAGGTTCGATTCCGGTCAAGGGCATGTACCTTGGTTGTGGGTATATCCCCAGTAGAGAGTGTGCAGGAGGCAGCTGATCGATGTTTCTCTCATCGATGTTTCTAATTCTCTATCCCTCTCCCTTCCTCACTGTAAAAAATCAATAAATATATTTTTTAAATAAATTAATTAATTAATTAATAAAGTATATCCATGGTCAGCCCACATGTGAAAGATGAATTTGACTTAGATGGTTGATATGCACAATATAATGTGTGTATAATTAAATTTTATACAAGTCCAGTATATAACAGCTAGCCTTGCCTAGCCTATAAGAGAATTAAAGAAATTTACACCCAAAGGAATACAGTGACATTTTCTTCCAGGTGGCAATATGCTAGTTCTTATTTTCAAGATTCCTTCGATATCCTAGGTCATCTTAATTTCTGTACAAATTTTGAAGTCAGCCTGTAAATTTCTGCAGAAAATCCTGCTGCGATTACAACTGGAGCTGCATCAAATTCATAGATCAGTTTGGAGAGCCCTGGCTCCTCAAGATTTGATGAAATATCACCAGGGCAAAAGTGCATTCTAAATCCAAGGACATGTCTTAAAGGGATTTAAGGCCAAAGTAGCATGTTTGGCTTTTTCACTTCAGTCAACAACAATTAAAGTAACAATTGAGCTCGGCTGACGTGGTTCAGTGGTTGAGCGTCCACCTATGAACCAGAAGGTCACAGTTCAATTCCTGGTCAGGGCACATGCCCAGGTTGCGGGCTCAATCCTCCATGTGGGGCATGCAGGAAGCAGCCAATCAATGATTCTCTCTCATCATTGATGTTTCTTTCTCTCTCTCCCTCTCCCTTCCTTTCTGAAATCAATAAAAATGTATTTTTTTAAAGTAACAATTGAAAGAACACTGAACTCACAATCAGAAGAACTGCACTCAAGTCCTGGCCCTTCTGTGCAATCTTGAAAAAGTTATCCCTCTGGGTCTCAGCGTCCCCATCTGTAAAAGATGGACAATAACACCCTTTCAGAAAGCTGTCATAAAGATGAAAAGAAACCAAACATGTAAAGCAGCTAGTAAAATACCCAGCACATGGCAGACACTCAGTAAATATTAATTTTAAAAACACATAGATCTTGCTACTTCACATTCTGCTTCCATATCTACTAGTTTCTCTCAGCATTGCAACTTAATATTTAATAAAGTTGGACTTTTCAACTAGTTAATATCTTTCATTGACTTTCTGCCACAATAGAAAAGCACCACTGTGTATGTTTGTCAAAGACAATTCTATTATCTCCATATATGACCATTCAGTTCTGCATCACTTTATCAAAAATTACACTACAAACTCTCTTCCCAATACTAAGATAGCTTTCAAATTAAATTCTGATTTCATAATAACAATCATCACTATACATTTTGGAGATTTTCCAAGTGTCCATTTTGTGCCTATGCCATGGTATTACAATGATAGATAAAACAAACACAATTCAACCATCCAGTAGAGCTTATACCAGGGGTGGGCAAACTTTCTGACTCAAGGGCCACAATGGGTTCTTAAACTGGACCAGAGGGCCGGAACAAAAGCATGGATGGAGTGTTTGTGTGAACTAATATAAATTCAAAGTAAACATCATTACATAAAAGGGTACGGTCTTTTTTTTTTTAGTTTTATTCATTTCAAACAGGCCGGATCCTGCCCGCGGGCCGTAGTTTGCCCAGGGCTGGCTTATACACATGCAAACAATTACCACAGAGTGTGATACAGGAGAAATCTCAAGACGATCAAGTTATAGGTAAAGCCAGAAAAGATGAACATCCTAACCTGACTCCAATGGGTCCAGAAAGGAGTCTTGGAAGAAATGGTGTGTGAGAATGAGTAGGAACTAACCAAGGAAGGGGCACATGGAATCACATGTTCTAGGTCCCAGAGGTAAGACACATCAGTTCTTTCTGCACAATGAAACTAGTAGGGCGGGCATTTGGGGGAAAAGGCAGAATGACAAGACAGGAACCCACAGGTCAGCATGCACCAACTGCAAAGAACTTGGTAAGCCATCCTAAAGAATTTGGAGTTCAACCTGACAGCAGTGAGAAACTGGTCAAGTGTTTCCAATCTGACTATTACTACCCAGAGTAATAAGAAGAGAGAGAGGAAGCAAGCATGAGGGGAAGGAGGAAGGAAAGTGAGAACATAAATGAGTCAAAAGAAGAACAGAGGCATGATCTAGTCTCATAGGGGTGACAACTCAGGACATCCTATCTAATAAAAGAGAAAAATGGTAATTGGCGTACGACGATACCCTTTTCATTGGCTAATCAGGGCTATATGCAAATTAACTGCCAAATAAGATTGGCAGTTAACTGCCAACAAGATGGCGGTTAATTTGCATATGTAGGCACAATGCAGGGAGGCAAAAGGGAAAGCAGGAAGAAGCCCCCTGCCACTGACAGTGATCAGAAACCCAGGGGGGAGCTAAGAGCTGGGGGGCAGGGCAAAGGCGGCCCTGGGGCCGCCTTTGCCCTGCCCCCCAGCGATGATCGGAGAATCAGGTGCCTTTTCCACCCTGGCCAGTGATAGCAGGAAGTAGGGGTGGAGCCAGCGATGGGAGCTGGGCACGGTCGAAGCTGGCAGTCCCGGGAGCCAGAAGTCCCTTGCCTGGGCCTAAAGCGGAGCCCACGATCGCGGGGCCGCTGCAGCTGCGGGTCCCCGCTGCCCAGGCCGGACGCCTAGGCCAGAGGCGTTAGGCCTGGGCAGGGGCGGAGCCTGCAACCGCGGGGAGCTGGGGGTCCCCTGCCCAGGCCTGACACCTCTGCCGGAGGCCTCAGGCCTGGTCAAGGGGCCGATCCGGTGATTGGTGATCGGAGGGTGATGGGGGTCTATGCCTCTGGCTGAGGCATCAGGCCTGGGCTGGGGGCAGAACCAGTGATGGGGGGAAATGAGGGTCTCCTGCCCAGGCCTGACACCTCTGTCAGAGGCGTCAGGCCTGGGCAAGGGGCCGATCCTACGATTGGAGGGTGATGGGGGTCCCAGTATGTGAGAGGGGGCAGGCTGGGCTGAGGGACACTCCCCCGCCCCCGCCCACACACACACCCAGTGCACGAATTTCGTGCACCGGGCCCCTAGTATTTTCATAAAATGGCACCAGAGAATTCAACAAAAGGTGCTCCCCATGAACGGCAAAAATTCAATCATCCTTTGCCTATATCAGTAAGCCAAGTCATTGCAAACGTTGGTGAAATATGGGTCTACCTCCTGCTGTTTTGCTTCTCTTTTTACATTTAAGCAGCTGTGTTAAAAGAAAGGCTTTTGTAATTGACAAAAAATAATACCACCTCCTAACCTAGTAACGGAGAGCGTATATCTCATTATCATCTTATAGATATTTATTTTGGTGGCTATTCAGATCCATTAGCAACTCTCTCAAGATCACACTGTAAACTGATCTCAGAGCTGAGAGGCATATGCAGACCTCCTGATTCCCAATGAATAAATATTTGTCACTATTCTATATTATCTTCATTTGCCACAAATTCCTTTTACCAGAAAACTTTATTCCCTAGTCGATCTGGCTGATCAAGATTTTACTAACACACATTACTCAAAGGAAAGTAGAAGTGTAGTATTTCTGGATAAAATGATACGCTGCCTGGGCTCAGTGGCACTTGGAGGAGGGCAGAGGGAAATGGGGGTAAGAGGTTTTGGAAGGGATGAAGGTGAAGCAGGATAAGTGTGATAGACACGAAGGACTGCCCCAGGCAAAGGGAGGTGCCTTACCCAAGCCCTTGCTACCTTCCAGTGGGAAAGCCCATACCCAACACCTGGTCAATTCGGGGGGTATAAAAGCTAGGCCCCCTCATATCACTTCAGGATAGCTCCGGAAGGGTCATTCATTCCATCTAGGAACTGCCCCCAGAGCCCACTGAAATACACTGAGACATCACAGCTCACCTTCTCTTTCAAGCCAAACCTGCCTCCTTTCCTTCCTTTCCCTGGTCTTGATATTAAGAGCACAACCCAATAAACCTGAGTACTAATCTCCATCTCACAGTCTGCTCACCAGGGAATCCAAACTGTAAAAATAAATGATAAAGCTTTTTTAGTACAAGAATATTCACTACATATTTTTACATGTTTGAAAATTTCCCTAATTGTTAAAAGGTACATGAAAAGAACTTTCATGTCCATCAATCAGGGATTGGTAAAATAAATTATGACAGAGCCTTACAACGGAAAACTGCTCTGTAAGATACGAAATGATCTCCAAAATACATAGTGGGAGAGAAAGATGCAGTACAGTGTGTAAAATACATTCCCATTTTGGGTGGAAAAGGTGGGGAAGAACCTGGATGGTGGGACTAAGTTGGTTGAGAGTCATCCTGTGTACTGAATGGTTGCTGGTTTGATTCCCAGTCAGGGCACATACCCAGGTTAGGGTTCCATCACCTGTTGGGGTGCATAAGGGAGGCAGCTGATCTCTCACATCGATGTTTCTCTCTCTCTATTTCTCCCTTCCTCCCTCCCTCTCCTTTCCCCACTCTCTCTCTAAAAACCAATAAAAATATATTTTTAAAAGGGGGGAGGCTATATATGTATCTATACATATCTATAGTGGAAGTAGGATCTAAAGGCATCAATAGGTTTGGGTGAAACATTTTTGGCAAGAATATTTCATAGATGATGCACACATCACACTGCACCACCACAGCAGGCATGCGAATGTCACATGGTCCTACACCACTTGCTTAAGGTCATGACTACCAGCTATTCCACCATCACTGTTTGTTCCCCTGTAAAACTATCACCAACCTATGGAGTGATACTCTGATAAGCCTACCCTGTTCTGCACTATCCCATGTGATACTGGTATTGAAAGGACAGAACGGGACTGATAGCTGTGTCCCTAACTCCTCTTCCAAGAAAAAGCCACAGAATGTATCAGTTACTCAGCCTGCCCTTATCTCAGCCAATGGGAATGCAAGGAAAACAAACCCAAGGCCAAAAGTATGCTGACCACCCCCCTGTCTCTGTGTAACCAGACCCTACCTGCACCCTGCCCTTGCGTCACTAGCCTCCGGCCCTCACTCAAACAACTGGAATCAGCCAAATCAGTAGTCTGAGTGTGCCTCCACCCCCCATCCCCCCACCCCCACCCCAAGCCCTATAAATTCTTTGTTCTCTTGGGACTCAGGGCTCTCTCGCATCCTGCCGCTGTGCCGGTAAAGGAGGCAGAGGGACCAAGCCCGGGCTTGAATAAAGGCTCTATGCTTTTGCCTAGGACTCCGCGCTCCCTGGTGGTTCTTTGGGGATCTTGAAATCTGGGCATAACAGTATCCTATGCAATTTTTAAAAGTTATAAAACAGTTAAGATGACATTTGAAAAATCTAGCATCGGATCAATGTTAATTTCTCTATATTGCTTTTCTAACTCTCAAATGCAAAAGCAAGATGCATTTCTATCCCAGAACACAGGCATTTTCAAAGGAGAGTCAATATCGTCTTGGTCTGTGTATTTTCTGTGTCCTAGGCAAGCCTCCTGAGACTAACAGACAAAAACAAATTCAAATTCTCCCTCATGATAATGGCCACACATGAAGAAGAGTGGACCGCGCTAGCCGATTTGGCTCGGTGGATAGAGCATCGGCCTGCGGACTAAAGGGCCACAAGTTCGATTCTGGTCAAGGGCATGTACCTTGGTTGCGAGCACATCACCAGTAGGGGGTGTGCAGAAGACAGCTGATCGATGTTTCTAACTCTATCTCTCTCCCTTCCTCTCTGTAAAAAATCAATAAAATATATTTTAAAAAAAAAAAAGAAGAAGAAGAGTGAACCTACACTACCCGTCTACCAACAGGGAATATGAGAAGCAGGGACTACACACTACACAGCTAAATATACTTGCTGTAGCTGCAATGAAAGAAGAAAAAAAAACTATTTTAAACGTTTATTCAAACTCTCAGAGAACATTGCAACATCATTTGTCAAAAGAGTGTGTTCAAGCCCTAGCTGGTTTGGCTCAGTGGAGAGAGCGTGGGCCTGCAAACTGAAGGGTCCCGGGTTCGATTCCAGTCAAGGGCACATGCCCACATTGCGGGCTCCATCCCCAGTAGGGGCTTGCAGGAGGCAGCTGATCAATGATTCTCTCTCATCATTGATGTTTCTCTCTCTCTCTCCCTCTCCCTTCCTCTCTGAAATCAATACAAATGTACTTATATTTAAAAAAAAAGAGTGTTCAAGTCAAATTCACAGTATGATGTGATGAAGGAAATGATCATTAAGATAACAAATTTTCTTTGAGCTTGTGCTTTTTTAAAAAACATATTTTTATGGAAGGGAGAGAGAGAAAAGCATCAATGATGAGAGATAACCATCAATCGGCTGCGTACTGCACGCTCCCTACTGGGGATGGAGCCCACATCCCAGGCATGTGCCCTGACTGGGAATTGGACCTGCAACATCCTGGTTCATAGGTCAACACTCAACCACTGAGCCATGCCAGCAGGGCTAGCTGGTGCTCTTGCTACCATTTTATTGAAGACTTGGAGAAAATGGAATCAGATCATGAAAACTCTTTATTAGAATGCAATGACACAACTAGGTCATAAAATGTCCTAAAGAAATTACTGAGGTGCTTCCTAAAAACAAGGGTTTCTGGAATTAAAGAGTTGTGAGGGACACAACCTTATGAACATGAAACTTGTCACTAACTTGACAAGATTATACTTTCTTATTTAGGTGGCAAGAAATCTACTCCCAATGAACCTGACATGTTAGGACTAATTTTGTAAAAGGAAATTCCAGTCTTGTTTCTAAAGGACATGTGGAATGAGCAGATGGCAACAGAAGACTACGATTATTTCTTATTGCTAAGCCAGCCCTGAGCACATGGAAGTCAGGTTTTGAAGCACTGAAGAGCTATCTGGTCAAAAATAAATCAGAGATTTTTAAAAGATTCATAGATTTTGAGGCAAAATGAATCATGTTTAAAATTCCTGCATCTGCCATTAGGATGTCTGAACTCTTCTTATCACCAACCTGCCTCAATTTCAAGAATCACCCTTTAACCTTGTACTGATATGTATGCATATATGCATAGCCTATGGACACAGACAATGGGGCGGTGAGGGCCTGGGCAGAGGGCATGGGCGGGCTGGAAGGGGTCAAGGGGGGGGGGGGGGTGGAAAGGAGACACATGTAAAAATAAATAAATAAGAATTACTAAGCTAAAAGCAAACTATGCCCACTAAGGCCCTACATTTCAGGGAGAGCAGCTTCAACTTTATGCCCCCACCCACCGCTATCCTCACTGCATGTCCATCATTCCTACTTCTTCCCTTCACAAGGCCATCAAAATTCTAAAGTGAGCACTGAAGTTTCTCCTTGTTCACAAATTACACTGCCCAGAAGCAGAGACAATAATGCCTTCCCATGATTAGCTGTAAATCTTGAGGAAATGCATAACCTCTTTCCAAGTCAGAGTATCTTCGTTTGCAGCATTCCCCTCCCCCTCATAAATAACCTAAAGGAAAATGTTCTGCCCATTAGAAACTGCTGCTGACAAGGTCACCAAAAACATCCCCACTAGTAACGCCAATGTCAAATCCTAATCCACGTCTTTCTAGACCTACCAGCAGCATTTGGCATAGTTCATACGTCATCTTTCTCAAAACACTTCTCCGCTTGGCCTCCATGTCTTCACACTTTCCTGCTATCTCTCTGGCTTTAGTCTCGTCACCACTTTTCTGTGTTGGTTGTTGGTTCTTTTTGTTGTTGTTTTGTTTTTTTATCTTTAAATGTTGGACTTCTCTTCTCTGGCAACCCTCCTCCCTCCCTCTCTTTCTTAATGACCTCACCAAGTCTCAGATATCATCTACAGATGTCAACATGTACTGCATGGCTCAGTGGTTGAACATCAACTTATAAACCAGGAGGTCACAGTTCAATTCCCGGTCAGCGCACATGCCCAGGTTGTGGGCTCTATCCCCAGTGTGGGGTGTGCAGGAGGCAGCCGATCAATGATTCTCTCTCATCACTGAAGTTCCTAGCTCTCTCTCCCTCTCTCTTCCTCTCTGAAGTCAATAAAAATATATTTTTAAAAAACAGGTATCTGCTTATTGATGATAGGATTTCATTAAGTCACACATAAACCTTCAGTGAGTTCTGCTGATGATCAATAGCATGCATTACAGCAGGGGTCCTCAAATTTTTTAAACAGGGGGCCAGTTCACTGTCCCTCAGACCGTTGGAGGGCCGGACTATAGTTTAAAAAAAAACTATGAACAAATTCCTATGCACACTGCACATATCTTATTTTGAAGTAAAAAAACAAAACGGGAACAAATACAATATTTGTATTTGCATGTGGCCCGCGAGCCGTAGTTTGAGGACCCCTGCATTACAGGGTGGGCAAAGTAGGTTTACAGCTGTGAGTATGTGAAACAGTTTACTCTTGTATTTATTAATTATTGTATTATTTGTATTGCAACTGTAAATCTACTTTTGCCCACCCCTGTATGTAAGATTACTAACTCTTTATAAAGTGCTACAATCAGATGCACAAAACGGGAACCGAACTTACAAACCTCACTGACCCCATACTCTAATCATCAAGTTTATCTGTCCCAACAAATAAAGCAAGTGTCACAGAGAAATAAATGTAACAGATAAACCCAGGAATAAAGTCACTACCTAGTTCCAGGCCTAACTCTACAAGCACTAAGATGATTTCAAGACTTCTACTACCAATTTTGATCTTTGCATGAGGACAGACCATCAGGGACCAGGGGCGGGACTTATCTCTGTAAGTCAGCTCCCCGCTGGTTTGGGGAGGGCACTTTTCCTTTCCTCCAGAGCAGTGGTTCTCAACCTTCCTAATGCCGCAACCCTTTAATACAGTTCCTCATGTTGTGGCAACCCTCAATTTCATTGTTACAAATTGAACATAATTAAAGCATAGTGATTAATCACAAAAACAATATGTAATTATATATGTGTTTTCCGACGGTCTTAGGCGACCCCTGTGAAAGGATCGTTTGACCCCCAACAGGGTCGAGACCCACAGGTTGAGAACCGCTGCTCCAGAAGCTGAAGGCTGTAGGCTGTGTTTCCCAGCTGGAGCTGAGATACCAAAAAAGTCTTCCCAAAGAGCTGCCTTGCCCTGGGGCTGCCTCACAGCCCTGAGGATTCTCACTTGAGCTGTAACAGGACTGAACTGGTCCACAACTGTGCTGTATCAAACCTGAGCTGTTCGCACTGAATAAAGTTTCCTTCTTCACCACACCCCACATTGGAGACTCCCCTTGGCAGCAATGACCATGGGTTGACAGTCCTTAGGCGATTTCATCACTGTGTGAACATCAGAGAGTGCACTTACACAGGCATAGATAGATGGGATGGCCTACTACACACCGAGGCTGCATGGTACAGTTTATTGTTCTGCAGGGGAGGAAAAATAATTTCCCTCTATCCTTCAGAGCGCTTGGCTGAGACATCCCTGTACTAAAAGACAGATTAGCAGGAGAAAAAGAAACACAAGTTTGGTAATAAATATACCTCCTGTATACATGAAAGAGACTCATGAACTGTAACTCCCCAAAACCTTCAGCAGAAAAGACAGCGAGGGCAGGGAGCCAGTTATGAGAAGTCACAAGGAAATGACAGTAAACAAGGTTAAGGCTGTGGTCCAGGTCTAACAACACTGTCTTCCGCATTGATAAGAGTTTCTATAGGGAAGGTCATGCCTAGCTTGCAGCAAGGGAGAAACCCTTACAGATGTCAATGTCTCAGAATAACTTCTACCTGGTTTTCAGAACTTCTCCCCTATCTGTTGTTTCTTAAAACTAGCCGGCCTAAAATAATCCTTATGTCAAAGAGACATTTGGGGGTGAGAAATTCTGTTCCCTTACAGCTCTACAAACCTACACAACATGTCACTGTACTGAATCCTGAAAGTAACTATGACACCATGGGAAGTATTTATGTGATGCCTTGCCCTAGGACATTGTGTTACCGATGACATCATTAGGCAATAGGAATTTCTCCCTTGCATTGTAATCTTATGGGACTATCATTATATGCATGGTCCGCTAACTGAAACATTGCTTCACCATGCATGACTATAAAGATATAGACTCTAGATGTTTTGAAGACCTGTAAGTTTAAAAGAAAACTATGAAGTTAATACATAAAATAGAAGAGTAATTTTCTGACTTTTTTTGTTGTTGTTAATCCTCATCCAAGGATATTTTTCCATTGACTTTTAGAGAGTGGAAGGGAGTGGGAGAGACAGAAAGAAAAACATTGATGTGAGAGAGAGACATTGATTAAGGATCCAGCCTGCAACCAAAGTACATGCCCTTGACCAAGATTTTTCAGTCTGCAGGCCAGGGCTGATAACAAACCCCCCAAAACAAAAACCATATGTTAATTTTCTTTAATGATAATTAAAGATTTCTGTTCAATAAAGGGCATCATAAAAAAGTTATAGACAAATGACAGAATAGGAACAGATGTACTTGTAATATTTAAAGGACCAGTATCTAGGAAATACAAGGAACTTCAGATCAACAAGAGCTGAAACCTCAAATTAAAAAAGGGGAAAGGAATGGACAGGCAATTTTATACAAGGGAAAACCCAAAAAGATAAAATGCACATGAAGAAATGTTCCATCTCATTAGGCATAGTGAAATGTAATTTTAAATGAGTTTTTACTTTGTTATCTATTAGTCTGATGGGGCTATAAAGAGATAGAAGCTCTTGAACTGCCTGCAGGAGTGCAGACCATTGCAGCTTGTTGGATCACAGTCTGGCAGTCTTTCCATAAAATATGTACATAAATGTCCCAGGATCCATAAATCACATTCCTGGATATAAACCTCAAAGAAAGCATCATAGAGGTCTAAAAGTATATTTATCATTGTATTGTCTATAGTGGTAGGAAAATGAAGGTAAATGTGGGTATCCACAAATGGAGAGTAGACATAAAACGTTGTGAAGTAAGAAAATGTTTGTCTATGTAACAAAATTACAAAAACTCAGTCAATTTCTCATCCAGCTGGTGATTCTTGCCACCTTGTCCATGAAATCCTAAGCAATTAACATCAGAAAGAGTCATAGCTTGTCTTTCCTGATTCCTGGCAAATGGTACTGTGAATGCAGGCTGTAGCTCACATTAAATCCTAAAATCAACAGCATCAACAATACCAACGCAGCCTGCGGTGGAACTGTAACTCCTACTATTGTTGCAAATTATAAGTAACCAGCAAATTCTGCCCAGCGTTTGAGAAATTGACATAGCAAGTGAATCAAAACTTAAAACGCAATATTTGAATCAGAGGCAGGGTAGTGCTGACTCCAAACACATCGCTTCAGAACGCTGCGTCCCACTGGTGAGAGGGAGTAGCAGGTACCCTCTTAGACCAAGTCCTAGCAGTGGTTCTCAACCTGTGGGTCGCGACCCCTTTGGCGGTCGAACGACCCTTTCACAGGGGTCGCCTAAGACCATCCTGCATATCAGATATTTACATGACGATTCATAACAGCAGCAACATTACAGTTATGAAGTAGCAACGAAAATAATTTTATGGTTGGGGGTCACCACAACATGAGGAACTGTATTTAAAGGGCCAGAAGGTTGAGAACCACTGAAAGGGTTGAGAGCGGGCAGGTGGCCTCTCACAGATGAGACTCTAACAGACGCCTCGATACCTTAGGCAAGGGCAAACTAAGGAGGAGTACCTGCGGGTAAGGAGACCATGGCACCCCCAAAACAAACACGTTGCCGGAAAACACTGTCAATAGCCACCCACCCATCATCACAAAGCACCTCGCCCCGTTTAGATTGCCACTGAGAACAGAGGGTCCCATCTCAAGACCAAAGCCAGTGTCACCAGAAGCAAATGTCACTTACCAGTCCAGGGAGCCCCCAAAGACACCCCCGCCCCCCTCTAGCTGCTAGACCCACGACCCGGCAAAGGCGCACCGTTGTGGGCCTGCACCTCGGGCGCAGCACAGCACCGAGCTCCCAGCAGCGGAGCTGACAGCTGGCGCCGCCACCCCCGACCCCGGGAGCCCACGATCTGCACGTTTGGGTGCAGCCCGCCGTGGAGATCCCCCATGGGGAGGCTCGAAAGCCGGCTCCCTACCTGTCACAGCTTCATCTCACGCCCTGGTGTTGTCTGTCTGACCACCCGTAGATGCCTGGGCGAAGGAGCGCCAGGCCAGGGCGTCTCTAAGAAGCCTGTGGGTGGGGAAACCTAAGGGACGGCAACCCCCAGCCCAGCCGCCGCCTCCCCGCCGGGGCTGCAGGGTGTCGCTACCGCCGCCGCCGCTGCGGTGAATCAGCTGACACCGGCCTCCACTGCTGTGACTTCTGCTGCAACTGTCGCAAAAGAAGACGAGGGGGAGGGAAATGCACGCCGTCTGCAAACACGCCGGGAGGCGGAACGGAGGGGAAGGGGTGAGTGTGGGCAAGGAGTGCACGGCTGCCATTTTGGTTATGGGAAGTCTGGTCTAGGCTCTCTTCTCGCCTCCAATGCCCAAGGTGGAGGGAAGCGTGAAATGCCAAGTGTCGGTGTTTGCTCCTCGTGATCAGGCTGTTGCAAGTTTATTTTTCTGCCCCCGCGCCTCGGCCCAAGAGCCTGGCGAGTGTTTGCTCCGGCACTTGGATACTGTTTTCCTTTTACCCCCGAATTCAGCGGTCGCTCACACAGAGGGCCAGGGGGAGAGCCCAACTACTTGACTAGAGGAAGTCTGACCTTGCGCCACATTCCCGCAGAGGAGAGAGAAGGGATGCACAAGCGGCTTCTCTTCATCCCCCCCCCCCCCCCCCATATGTCCCCATATACAAAATAGGCATCATAACCTCATGGGTGTCTGGAGATTAAACAAATGTTAATTACTGACTATGTTGTCTACCTTCCTCCCAAATATTTGTTGAATGAATGGTTGATACAGTCTTTTTAAAAAAATAATCTTTTTATTGATTTCAGAAAAAAAGGGAGAAGGAAAGAGAGATAGAAACATCAATGATGAGAATCATCGATTGGCTGCCTCCCGCATGCCCCCCCACTGGGGATGGAGCCCACAGTCGGAGTATGTGCCCTGACAGGGAATCAAACAGTGACCTACTGGTTTGGAGGTCAATGCTCAACCACTGAGCCACGCTGGCCAGGCGATACAGTCCATATCAGACTGCCCTGGATAAGGTGAGATTATGAGAGGTCTTGAATGTCCTCGTAAGCTTTTTTTAGACTTTATTCCAAAGGCAATGAAAAGCCATTGACGACTTCTGACCAATACATAGAGTGGTGCTTTTCCTATCAGTATTGTATTTGTTTATACTGCTGTATAACAAATTACCACAAATTCGGTATCTTAAAGCAGCATGCACTTATTGCCTCACAGTTTCCAGGGGAAAGGAGTTCAGGCACAGCTTAACTGAGTTCTCTGCTCATGATCAATAGGCTACCACTGAGATGTCAGCCAGACTGCATTCTCAGCTGGAGGCTGACTGGGGGAGAATCTGATTCCAAACTCACTGAGGCTCATTCATTTCCTGTGGCTGTGTGAGGAAGAGCTTGGACCTCAGGTCCCGCAGGCTACCCACAGTTCTGTGCGACACGGGCCTTCCCAAAGGTTCTCTCTCAACATGGCAGCTCACTTCTTCAGAGCTAGCAAAGGGAATTTCTCTGCTGAGCACAGGAAAGCAGAAATCACATAGCTATCAATATAAATAATACAAATAGCTAGAGATAAAACTATAGATAATAAACTTGTCAAGGGAGTGACAGCCCATCACCTTTGCCATATGTTATTGGTTTAAAGCAAGTCACAGGTTTCACCTGCACTCAAGGAGAGAGTGTCAGTCACAAATATTAATCTGGCAGAAAGGCATCATGAAAATTAGGTGGGAAAGACAGAGAGGCAAGGTGATAAGTTGTCATTGCTGTTGTTTTAGCCATAAAATGTGTAGTTGTCACCAGAACAGAATCATAAAATGGAACCCATGGGATAAGGCTTTAGAATTTAGTAGCAATTACCCTATACGACACACCAACACTTCCTGGACTTCCTAAATTCCAAGTTAGTTCTCTAAAAGGCAAGAATTATTCCTCCATTTTACAAATTTCAAAAAAGGGAGGTTATCACGCTGCCCAGTGCTCTACACGGAGACCACATTATCACCATCATTTTGGATTGTTTCCTGTGTGGTTATTTTTTTCCTCATTTGTAAATGTGTTGTTTGGTGCTCCCCCACAGTGCCTAGTACTTGGCTAATTCTGTTCTTTCCTTAGTGGACCCATTCCCCTAAAAGTCATGTCATGATTGAGGGTTTCACAATAGCACTGAGAAACTCACGCAGAATGGTTTAATGATTAAAACTACTTAAGGGCTTCCTTTTGCACTCTTTCACATGACATGAACGTCTACTGTTTTGAGACTTCTCTGTTTTTCCTATCTCATGACTTCCACTGAATTAAACCATTTCTTTCTAAGTAACAGAACGTCTTTTTAAAGAAGTATCTCTATTTACTCCATATTCTAGGGAGGAGTGAAGGTGATAAGATTGGGATGCTCAAGCTCCTCCTAAGTGAGTGTTTAGGGGCCCCTCACCAAGCTACCAAGATCAGCAGGGGGAAGTTAGGGCAGTAAGGAAGGTGATGAGTGTCACTTGTGGCCCTGTCCCCAGGGGCTGTAGTTTGTCCTACTAACCTCCCTCTTCTGTTTCCTATCAGGATGAGAGGATCACCAACGCCCTGGAAGAGTTACTCTTTGCACCTGTGTGAAGAAGAGGATCCACGTGCTAAAAATCGTGGACTGTGGAAGACACAAAGGTGTACTACCCAGATTCCCCTTCCAGGAAAAAACACTTCCCAGCTCTATGGAGAGTGGTTTGTGCACTGCTCCTGCTATTAGCTTCTTCAAGGTTGCCTCAGCTGTCCAGCTGGGGTTACCTATTCTTGGCATAACCTCTGGCAAATGCTTGAGTAATACAAAGTTAAGAGCACACTCTTCTTGGAAAGACCCCCAGTCGATGACTATCAAGAAGGCGTACCCTTCTTCTCACTATACCACCTTCTTCTCCCTTTTCCTTCTCTTCTTCTCCATCTTCTCCTTTTCTTTCTCCTCTCCTCCTCCTTCTTCTAACCACTTAAATTTTTTCAAATAAAAAATATTTCAAAAAAAATAAAGATTAAACAGTGGCTATGAGTACTTTACTTTCCTTTTCATGAAATAGCACTGTGCTTTCTTTCAGATGTCCAAAGTGGAACAGCATCATTTATTCAGCACCCAGTGCTGGATACTGTACTGAGCTGGGCATGCAGGTAATGCAGAGAGCTGGTTCTGTGGGCACGTTGCTTACAGTCTGGCGAGAAGACAGTTACATCTACCGTGAGCACAGTGTGAGAAGTGATGTGTGGTGGCACTTTCTGCCACTTGCAGTGGGTCTGATCCTCCTCCTTTCGTTTTATTTTAATATGCTGAGTTTTGGTGGAAAACACTGTGTGTTTTTAAACTTGTTTTTTTCCCCATCACCATTTGGAAAACATTGTTTTTAACATTGTATACGTAGCCACTTCCTTGTAAAGAATTCACTAACATACATTTTATTTTTCTGAATGTCTTCGGTGCCTGGTCCTCAGATGTATTCAAAGTCTGCAAATATTGGCACTCAAGAATGGATTGACTGCCCTAGCTTGTTAGGCTCAGTGGATAAGAGCGTTGGCCTGTGGACTGAAGGGTCTCTGGTTCAATTCAGGTTAAGGGCACATACCCAGGTTGCGGGCTTGATCTCCCAATAGAGGGCGTGCAGGAGGCAGCTGATCAATGATTCTAATCATTGTTGTTCTTTTTTTTTTTTAATTTATTATTTTTATTTTTATTTTTTGTATTGCTTAAAGTATTACAAAGGGTATTACATATGAATTGTTGTTTCTATCTCCTTCTCCCTCTCTGAAATAAATTTTAAAAATATTTAAAAAAGAATGGATTGACTGATATATGTATGTGTCTGCTGGAGGACACGCCTGAGAGAGCAAGCTGTGAATATAGTGGAAGCCTCTCTTAAGAGTCTTATCATTTCTTCCCTATCTGTACATTCAAGCCAGACAATGTCTACTACAGTACCACAAGCAAGAGAGAACTCTCTTTACAAGCAAAAATATAGTTATATATATTTATGTGTAGTTTTTCCCTTCCAAAGGGTTAATTCCAACTCCCAATAGACTCTTTAAAAAATTAAAATATGGATTTTAATTTCAGAGGCTGAGGTGATGGAAATATTTGTCTAAATATCTAGTTTTCTTAATAGAGACTCTAGGCAGCTTAATGAATTCTGACCTTAGATATATTATTCCAAAAGAATAAGCTATTTAATATTTCTGGGGAACTCCCAAAACTGATGCTTAGAATTGTCAGCAAGGTTCTTCAGTTTTTTCCAGTAGAAAAAAAATATTCAGGACAGTTACAGATCACTATACTACTTCCTAGGAAACCATCTACTCCAAGATACTGCCTACTGTCCAAAACTAAAGAATATATACTACAGTGGGACAGTGGTCCATCTGGTGACTTTAAATGGCATTATTTAAAGAAGCACTTGTTATCTTAGGGAAAATCACACCCCTTTGACTGAAAAGATATTGCGCCATCTAGAGACAATTATGAGAAATGGTATTCCGTTTTCAAATCCAGCAGCATATTGCTAAAAAGGGTTGGGAAATTATGAAGCAGGATTTATTTTCTATTTAATATTTATATTACACATTTTCCCCTGAAAACTTTAAGTGTAAGGCAAAGATTATCATGTGAAATAAACTACCCAGTCGATAAGCAAAGTTAAATTGGTATAATAGAAAATATTCTAAGTTCTCTACTTCTTCAGAAATAAGGTAAAAACATCCTAGTAAGCAGCAGTTATTTGTATGTGTATATACCACACATACACATACACACAAGGGTGCAGCCAAAGGAAACATAACTGTAGGCTGGCTCAGCTCTGGCTGCCGTTTCTAGTGTCTTCCTTGAGGAAAGAGGATTATAAGTGTAGACAAAATACCTATGAACATGCAGTCAGAGGGGTTTCCCTGCACTAAAGATAGATTCCCTTGTAGAGCCTTGAGGTCTTGGTCCCTTGAAGTGGAGAGAAGTAGAAACCCAGGAAGAAATGGCAGACTAGTGCATCAAGGCAGATGGTCCACAGGCAACCTTAAACAAAGGGCCCCATTCCCTAAAGTAGTCATATGAGGCAGAGAGGGCTCCACTTGAAGAGGGTGTGTAGACAGAGACACCCAGAGATTTGCACTCCAAAGCCCCAACCCTACCCAAAACCCAGAAATTTGATACGGTTTCTAAGGCAGACACAGAGGAGATAAGGTTAAGATTTTGTTTTAAGTGGATGTAGCAGGAGGGTGGGGATTCAGACTGAAAATGAAATTGTTTACAACACAAAATAGTATTTCTTGTACACCTGATTTTGTGTACTGAGATTCACACCCATTATGCTTCCTTTCCATTCATTTACTCAACCATTACTTATTTTGTACCTACTATGTGCAAATGACAACTGGGAGAATAAACCCATATTTCTAACATATCTACTTGTAAAATCAGCAACGTGAACCCATGGCAGCTACGAGTCATGATAGAAAGCCTTCCTCTAGTTACTGGCTGAACTTGGTAAGAATGGATGAGTCTGAAACAAATTATATTCTTGATGAGTTAAGAGGAAAGTCAGGAGTCATTGCTATGAAGTGGAGACGTTTATCCATTTCCTTTCTATATTTATCTAGGCCTGAATAGTGGAACATGTTCCTTCAAATAACATTCTTTGCTCATTCCAGCTGGAAAACTTCTCTCCTTTTTCTGAGCCACTGTGGTATGCCATCTATATTCTGCTATGGCACTTACCACATTTTAACTTGTATAGTAAACTTTGTAGAAGTGCCTTATCTCCCTCTTAATAGAGGCATTTCAAAGCATTATCACAGTACCTTGTACATATTAAGTGCATAGTAAATGTAACATAATAGTAGGCAAAGTATCATCAAATGATGTTTCTCAAAATATGGACCCTTTGCATCAGCTACACTGGGTGCTTGTTAAAATTTCAGATTTCTGGGCCATCCTCCAGCTCACTGAATTGAAAACTCTGGGTGTGAAATTGAGAACCCACATTTTAATGAACTCACTACAGTCCGAGAACTGTGAATTTCAGGGTGTGATAGAGGAAAATGTGGGGTGGAAAATAGGCTCATCTTGAGTGCTGACTGGTGGTGGGTGCTGCTGAATGGAATTCTCAGGCTGAATCTAGATAGACTCTGGGAAACCATGGCCTCTAATAGTGATGCCTGCCATGGCCAAGTGTGGCACAGAGTGGGGAGAGTTTATATACAGCTATTTGGCATTTCCGAATGTTAATCTCAGAGAGGGAGAGAGGGTACCATTCATCTTAAGAACAATCACAAGTTACCCTTGCAGAGGTATTAGGGTCTATATATTTTTCCTAAAATTTTCATGGAAATTCCAGGAAATGAAGTTTTTAGGGTGGCTTGTACAAATTTAGAGAAAAATAATAACATCTTTTTGGAAAAATTCCATCTACCAAAAGCTTATTTTAATTAACAAAATTAAGCATTAGGTACATGACACAGGGAGACCAATTAACTATGAATATTATTACTTTTAGTTATTACTATTAGAAGAAAGGATCTTCTTTGTTGAATTCCTGAGTAGGACTTTATTTTCCAGCTGTGCCTTCTTTCTTTATTATTATTATCATATATACTATTTATAATTACTGAAGAAATTTAGAAACTGTAGATGAAGGGAAAAAAATAACCCAAAAAGCATCACTCTGCAATAAAATCTGCTAAAAGTATCCAGGCACATTTGTAAAGTCTGTTTCTATGTAATTTTGAGTGCAGCCTGGACAGAGCTAAGCAGCTGCATAATTAAGTTACACACTTCTCTGAAAGGGAGTCTTGTCGTCAGTAGAACCGGGACAACTGCCACCTGGCCTGCATCTCTGAATTGTGGGAGAATCTCTCACAAGAGTGACTCATCAAGGCCAGGACGGTGTAGGACTCATGTTTAACTGCTGAGGATCTAGCACAGTGCCTGGCACACTAGAGGCCATGGACGGTTTGTGAGCTGATTCCAATCTTAATTCACTGAGCTGCACTGGCTCTCTGGATGATAGCCAATGAACCGCTTACTATCAAAGATGTCCCTCGGGTTCCATCCTTTTGGTCTTTGACCCTGACTTTTGTGATCTTCCGCCTGCCTCTCTGCTCTCTTGCAAACCCCCTTTTCTCATTTTACTCCCCACTTGTGCTTGTCCTTCAATTTCTGTTCTAACCCCTTCTTTTCTGTGTCATTCCTGATGAACTCATGGAGTCACAGCAGAAAACTATGACTTTTATGCTGCCAACTCTCAAAAATTTACCTGCAGCTTGCTTTATTAATCTTCCAGGCTCCAATTTCCCTGGTGTTTAGTTGTTTTTTATTTCAGTCGGGGTCACAACAAAAGATGACATATTAGAAGGGGGTAACTGAGGAGAATTTAGGAAGGAAAGTATTAAAGCTATCGACAGGTTTTGGGAGAATAAAAAACAGGATGGTGTCATTAAGGAGAAATTAAAGACAAAAACATCAAGAATGAGTGGTGAGTAGGAAAGTTTCACTATAAGGAGGGGTATTGGGTCACCACACCATTAGGGAGGAGAAAGATAATAATTCTTTTCAAACCAGAAGACCTCTATTTGCATTAGGAGAGTGAAATCCCTGAGTGTTGCTGGTGCGCTCATAATACCTGAGCTTACTAGCTCCGTAAGAGCTTGGTTGGTGACTGGAGGTGGTTCCTGCCATAAAGCATGGGAAGCCCATCTACGAATTATGGCTTCCAGGTATCTCTGCTTCCCATGAGAGGGCCTAGATTTGGGATTTCGGTGGCCAGTGTTTTTGTTGATTATGTGACATGTACTACCAACAGCCAGGAGTGATTCCTATTTTCAGGGTTGAAGGGACAAGGGAAAATTGTGGTTCTAGGAATTCAAAAGGATATGAAGAGCCTTTGACACAATTAATCTGTGGAAACACAGCAGGATGGGTGCTGACAGAATCAATAACTGGATTTCACTCTTGTTTACCCTTCAATCTCCAAAAAGAATCTCCAACGAAGCATACTATTGATGTAGTCTATATGGGTCAGCTTTATAGAGCTAAGAGCAGGGTAAAGGAAAGTTGAAGGAACACAAGGAAAATAAACAACAAAATGCCCCTATCAGGTCTAATTTTTACAATGCCTCTATCTTGCCTCTCAGGAATCTATAGATTTCTAAGGTCTTGCTTTCACATATCACCCCTTAATATTTACTATAGCTGTCTTAGTAGAGACTCTGTTTGCTTTAAATATATACTTTTATTGATTTCAGAGAGGAAGGGAAAGGGAGAGATAATCATTGGTCAGCTGCCTCCTGCACACCCCACACTGGGAATCAAGCCCGCAACCTGGTTATATGCCCTGACGGGGAATCGAATTGTGACCTCCTGGTTCATAGGTCAACATTCAACTACTGAGCCATGACTGCCTGGCTCTGTTTGCTTTTAAGGCAAAACTGGGAGGACCATTGGGGATAATAATAATCCACCTGTTATGTACTGAGCTGTGAGCCACCCCCCCCCCCCAAAAAAAAACACAAACTCATGGGTTGAAGCCCTAACTCCCAATGTGACTGTATTTGGAGATGGGGCCTCTTTAAGGAGGTAATTAAGATTAAATGAGGTTGTAGGGTGGGGCCCTAATGTAATAGGACAGGTGTCCTTACAAGAAGAGGAAGAGACCCAAGAGTATGTGTGCTTGCATGTGTGTATGTGCACATGCTTGCACAGAGAAAAGTCCATGTGAGGACACAGCAAGAAGGAGGCTATTTACAAAACAAGGAGAGCGGCCTCAGGAGAAACCAACCATGGTAGGTACCTTGCTCTTGGAATTCTAGTCTCAAGAATTCTGAGAATTAAATTTATTTTGTGTAAGCCACTCAGGCATCAGTATTCTGATAGGCAGGCTAGCTAATATGCCATTGCTTCTAAACATCTTTTACTGAGTACCTTATTTTCTCATTCATTTCACATATTATCATATACTATTATACTTAATCCTCACAATCCTAGAAAGTAGATATTATAAAACCTGTTCTCACAGTCAAGAAAGCTGAGGTTCTGAGAGGTTAGTGACTTATTCATGACCACAAAAGAATAAGCAGCAGAGATTTGTTATTGGAACTTCTGTCTATTTGGCTCTAAAGCCATTAAACTGTGCTGATATCTCGAGAAAGGAATGCAGTTACTACGGCTCCGCTCTGGCTGGGTTCAGTTAGGGATAATTATTTTGTTTCTGAAGCATGCTTAGCCTTCTCTTTTCATATTTCTTGGGCTTCAATTATCACCCAAACTAATGACTCTCAAATCTGTAAGTGTAACCTACTCCCTTTTCTTTAGTTTCGGACTCATCCTTCCTACCACCTACTGTATGCCTCATCTGGGTATCCTCAGGCATCTTAACTCAGTAAAGAGCACAGATTGAAATATTTGCATTATTCTAGATTCCTCCCTCTGTCATCTCACTAATTGGGTCCACACTGGTCACCAAATCCGGTGGCTCTTATCTTCTCATTGTTTCTCAAATATATCATTACCTCCACATTTCCACTGCAGCTGCTCTCAACTAAGTTCTTGGATTACTTTAATAACCTCCTAAACTGGTCTCACTGCCTTCCATCCTCCTCACAACTGCCTCAAGGCTTTATCTAAAGACACTTGTAATCACAAAATTGCCACGAAGTGATTACTTCATTACATTCATGTAAAGATACACATTTCTCAACTAGTTATGATCTGACTACTGCCTCCCTCTTCAATTTCATCTCCCCAGCTAAATCCAAAAGCAAATCATTCGACTTGTCACTCAGCACCCTAGTGTTAGACAGCCTTAACGTGAATGCAAACTTGACTTCTTGCTAGGTGTGTGAACTTGGGAAAATTAGTCTAAAGATGAATACTACAACCCACTTCACAGGGTGGTTGTAAGATTTAAATGAGCTAATACACACAATGAGTTTGTATCGTATCCGACACATAAGTTGTTACATATTAGGTACTATTATCATCAGCCCTCTCAACCCATGCATTTGCACCGCTGGTCCCTCTGCCTGGAATACCCCTCACCTCTCACCGTCTGGCTATTCTTTCTTTTTTATCAAGATTCAGTTCAGATCTCACTCATTTATGGAATATAACAAACAGCATAAACTGATGAACAAAAACAGATCCAGAGACAGAGAAGCATCCATCAGACCGTCAAACCTCAGAGGGAAGGTAGGGGAGGGTGGGGGTAAGGGGGAGAGATCACCCAAAGGACTTGTATGCATGCATATAAGCCCAACCAATGGACACATGAAGTATGGTACCTATTTGCTTTGTTTAACAATGGACAGGATACTTTGATTTTCTAAATTGTATAAGTCATCCCATTCGAGTGAATGCCTTATTGATTGTAACGTGACTATCCCATTGTGGTCATACTGGTCTTAGAAAGCACATTTTTCCTTCACCTGGGAAGGACAGCACAATTATCCTAAATTGTTTTAGTGGCCACAGATAATGCATTCTAGTTGATTGACTCAGTGGTCCCAAGACCAGGACAGCACAATTACTCTAAATTACCTTGATGGCTCTAGATAATGAGTTCCTGGCAACCCAGTGGTCTCAAGACCTGAGGGCTCTAGATAAGGTGTTTCTGTCAATTCAGTGACCCCGAGACCCAAAACTGTAATTAACATACTTAATTCTGCTTCTGTAAACTGCTTTTTTGCGAACCAGGTTCCTCATTCCAAACCCTGGGATTAATCAATACCTTTGTAATTTTTGCCTATATAAACCTGAAGTTACGACCATCTGATCGCTATGAGATTTGGGGAATGGCCCCTCATAGTCTCGGACTGCAATAAATGTGACTCTTTAATTCGACTTCTTGAGGCGTCCTTCTGTGATTGGTGGGGTACATTATAACACACAGACAACAAGGGAGTGAGGGCATGAGGAGGGGGGAGTTGGGGGGACAATAGGGGGATAAGGACACATATGTAATACCTTAATCAATAAAGAAATAATAATAAAAAAAGATTCAGTTCAGCCCTGGCTGGTTTCTCAGCAGTTAAGAGTGTTGGCCCTCTGCTGAAGGGTAGTGGGTTCGATTTCTGGTCAAGAGCATGTACCTTTGTCATAGGCTCCACCCCCAGCCCCGGTTGGGGCGCATGCAGGGGGCAAGCAATAGATGTTTCTCTCTCTCTCTCTGCCCTCCTCCTCCCTCCCCTTCACGCTCTAAAAAAAATCAATGGAAAAAAAAATCCTCGAATGAGAATTAAAAAATAAAAGACTCAGTTCAGGGGTCACATCTGGAAAGTTTTCCCTGCCTCATCCTCCTATTTCATTCGTTTCCCCCGTTTCCTTTGCAAACGTCTCTGTTCCGTAACTACTGTTTGCGTCTGTCACTAAAGTGGGAGTCCCTAAAAGACGGACAGTGTTTTCTAGTCTTTCTTTTTTTGACACAACTTAAAGACAAATGCATACTATTTTTTCTGGATGATTGCACAGAGAGCGCCCACGTATGATGAGATCCGTAAATAACTGTACCCTTGAACCCCGGGGAAAGGGGCTCCTTTTTCACCTTCCCGCCCCGAGAAACTCCAGGAGAAAAGGCGCGGTCTCACTGACCGCGGAGGAACACAGGAGTTCTTGCGTCGTACTCTGCACCTGAGCGTGTGACCGCTGCTCGTCTGCGCCTGCGCAGCTCCGGCCAGTGAGAGGCTCCTCAGTGGAATGGGGCCACGGAGCGCGTATCTGGATTGGGCGGCGGGAGCCAAAACAGACGACGCGGAGATGACGTCAAACTGCGCAAGCGCCGGCGGCCTTGCCGCGCGGTGGCTGCTGGGAGCTGCACGCCTTACCTCCCTTTGCCTCCTCCCTCCCTCTCTCTCGCGTTCCCGCCCCCTCGCCGCTCGGCTCCTGGCGTGACTCGGCACTGAGCGCCCCGGGAGCCGCTCCGCCACCGCCGCCGCCTCTGTCCAGGCCTCGGCCTTCCGAGCATCCCCGCTTCCGCTCCCGGTCGTCTTCTCCTTCAGTTTCGCAGCGGGTGGCGTCGCGGCCTCCCTTCCGGGCCCCGAGAATGGTGGGAGTGAAGCCGGTCGGGAGCGACCCGGATTTCCAGCCGGAGCTGAGCGGCGCCGGCTCCAGACTCGCCGTGGTCAAGTTCACCATGCGAGGGTGAGGCCAGGCCCGAGCCGCGTGGGCCCTTCTGTCCGCCGGTGCTTGCCTTTCACCCGTTCCGGGTCCCGGCTCCCCGGTGGTCTGGTCCTGCTCTGGAATGTCTGGCTCTGACCGCAGCCTCAGGCCGCTGCTCAGTTAGGCCTCAGCTCTTGGGTCTGGTCCCCATTTGCGCACCGGGGAGTCTCTAGCGGGCACGGAAGCCAGACTGCCCGCTTCCCCAGCCCCGGAGATGCCCGCCAGCTCAGTTTGAATACTCAGACGAGCCCTGCTCTCGAGGTGGCCCGCCTCCGTTCTCTCTGGTCCGGAGCCTCCGACATCCGCCCCTGCTCGCGTCTCTTCCTCTCTTTCTAGGGAGCCAGCTGTCACTTGCATCTTAGAAACCCTGAAATCTCAATTTACCGCACACGTTGATACTCTGCACCACCTGCATTTCGCCTTTGGAAGCTTCCCGTGGGGCTATCCAACGGATCCGCGTAGTGCTTAACCCAAAGGCTCAGCGAATGCATTTTAAATTAAGTTAATGTTGGGTCAGGGTGCTTTTTAATTACTTAACGTTTTTGTTACTTGTTTGGTTAGTAGCTTTGTAACTTAGGCGCCCCTGTGTATGTGATTTCATGTGTGAACACAAAAATTATAGTAGGTGTGTATAATACAGGTAGATAGGTGTCCAGACGTTTGGGTTTGATCATATAGATTGCATTCTTTTTTCTTTTACCCAATGATTTAAGAGGACAGGGATCTTTTAAAAATATATATTTATTTATTGATATCAGAGAGGAAGGTAGAGGGAAAGAGTGAAACAGCAATGATGAGAGAGAATCATCGGTTGTCTCCTGGGCTGCCTCCTGCAAGCCCCCTACTGGGGATCGAGCCCTTAACCTAGGCCTGTGCCCTTGGCCGGAATCGAACCCAGGACCCTTCAGTCCACAGGCTGACACTCTATCCACTGAGCAAGACCGGCTAGGGCAAGGATCTTGATAAGCTGCTCACTGGCCTTGGTAGCTCTTAACATGATTTATGGGTCTGGGAGCAGGTGGATCTTCCATATTGGTTGGGTGTGCGGTGTTCCTGTGTGAGAGGGACATGTTGGAACTAGGCATTCAGAACCAAGGTTTGAGCGAGTGTGTCTATTTGCTGAACACCCCTTGTGTATGTCAGTATCTATCAGTGATGGCGAACCTATGACACGCGTGTCAGAGGTGACACGCACACTCATTTTTTTGGTTGATTTTTCTTTGTTAAATGGCATGTAAATATATAAAATAAATATCAAAAATATAAATCTTTGTTTTACTATGGTTGCAAATATAAAAGAATTTCTATATGTGACACGGCACCAGAGTTAACTTAGGGTTTTTCAAAATGCTGACACGCCGAGCTCAAAAGGTTCGCCACCACTGGTGGTATAAGGCTTAGAGGTATCCACTTGATTTATCTTCACCCCCTGACATTATTTACACTTAGGTGCTAACTTGGAGAAATCTACTGTGGCTGTCGCTGTTTATGTGATGCATTTTATTGCCCAACTAACTATATAAACAAGGCAATATTTTGAATCCCAGAGCAAAAAGTGTTTCACATCTACTGAACAAGATTCAATAAATGTTGAGTATAGAAGAAATGACGTTAGGGTTAGATAGTTTTAGGGGATGGAAAATTGCAGATAGAGATGAAAACCAGTTAGGACTTATTTTTGGACCAGTGTCTCTTATACAGAATTGAAAAAGGGCAGTACATTGAATTTTATATGGTGGAATAGAATATGCGTTTGACATGTGGACTTCGATATTTATTATATTGAAGAAGATGAAGATTTTGTTTATAAAGACATATCTAAGAGGAAGGTCAGAGTTCTACAAATGTGCCTTCCCAGATTTAGCAATTTTGTAATGTCTATGCTCTTACTATGGGGGAATACTTATACATTTGTTAAGGACTTAAGCCAGAGTTGGAAAAGAGAAAAGATGATTTTATTTACTTTTTATTTTTAATATATTTTTATTGATTTCAGAGAGGAAGTTGGAGAGAGAGACAGAAACATCAGTGATGAGAGCGAATCATTGATTGGTTGCCTCCTGCATGTCCCACACTGGGGTTCAAGCCCGTACCCTGATGGAATCAAACCGTAACTTCTGGGTTCATACGTCTACACTCACTCAACCACTGAGCCATGCCAGCCAGGTGGGAAGAGTTGATTTTAGCAGTGAATCTCATTTTTAGTTCACTTTCCTAATTCTAGTCAGTGGCAGCACTTATACTTTTATCCCTCAATGATGGAGTCTTTTTTCCTCCATCCCCTTACCATAGCAAAGGGAGAGATGACAGAGCAATAAGTTATTAATTGAAGTGAGAAAAGTGGGGAAATGTTGCTATTAAGGAAACACCTCCTTCAGTAATATATTATCATTTAACCATACTAGTAAACATAACTGTAGACATTGATTGGTTACCAATCAAAAGCAGTTATTTACTTTTTAAAAGAGTAATTTATTTTATTTGTTTACCGTCACCTGAGAATGTTTCCTTTGATTTTTTTTTTTTTTTTTTTTTAGAGAGTGGAAGGGATGAAAGGAGGGAGAGAGAAAGAGAAAGAAAGAAACATCATGCCAGAGAGATTGGTTGCTTGCAGCACTCCACCTTCACCCACCCTGACCTTGACTGGGAGTCAAACCCACAACCCTTTGGTCCAAGGGTTGATGTTCTGACCACTGAGAAACACGGCCAGGGCTCTTATTTACTTTAAAAAGAGTATTTTGATGGGATGAAAATTTTGTTTTCTTTGTAAAAACTGAGAGCAGGTAAAATAGTTGAATTTGGATAACTTTTAAATTCAAAAGTATTAGTTAATATTTACAAATCTGATAACATTGTATTTGCCTTTAAAGTTCTTTTAACATTTTGGCCATTAATACATTTCTACACCAACTCTGTGCCATTGTGACTCCAGATTTACATATATTGGCATCAGTATTAGACCCTCAAACATGGAAATATATCAAGTTAAATCATGTAAGAAACCTCTTAGATCAAAGTTAATGTCCCATTTTAGGTCAAGAACATAGTTTCCTGCAGCACCTACTTCATTTCCTTTCCAACCCTACTTTAAAACCTTTATTCCTTATTTATCATTCCCATGCTTTAGCTATCCTGTCTACTAATTTTATTAAAACACTACACAGATTGTCACTCTTCCATTTAAGAATCTTCAATGGCTCTCTAGTTTTTTTTCTCATTTTTTATAGGTAGTAAAATATATATAACATAAATTTTACTATTTTAACCATTTTTTAAAATATATTTTATTGATTTTTTACAGAGAGGAAGGGAGAGAGAGAGAGAGTTAGAAACATCGATGAGAGAGAAACATCGATCAGCCGCCTCCTGCACATCTACTGGGGATATGCCCGCAACCCAGGTACATGCCCTTGACCAGAATCGAACCTGGGACCTTTCAGTCCGCAGGCCGATGCTCTATCCACTGAGCCAAACCGGTTTCGGCGTTAACCATTTTTAAGTATACAATTCAGTGGCATTAAGTACATTCACAGTGTACTACCATCACCACTATATATTCCCTAGAATGTTTTCATCATCTCAGATGGAAACTCTACCCTTTAAACAGTAACTCTCAATCTCCCCTCACCCCCCTCGCACACAAACACCTCCAGTTCTGGTAGCTTCTCTTCTACTTTCTGTATTTGAATTTACCTCTTCTTGGTACTTCATATAAGTGGAATCATAATATTTGTTCTTTTGTTTCTAGCTTATTACTCTTAGCACAATTACTCTTCAGGGAAAGCTCACTTTGGACTGGATTTAGGAGTTGACTATTCTAGTTGTGGTCCTGACATCAACTAGAGTGGTTGATCTTGAACAAATCATTAAACTTTCTGGTCTTTAGTTCTCACCAAATAATTGTGTTAGGTTAGGTCAACTTAAAAGTTTTAATTGTGAGGGTTTGGTTCTTTTTTTTTTTTTTTTTTTTAATTAAATCTTTATTGTTCAGATTATTACATTTGTTCCTTTTTTTTCCCCCCCATAACTCCCCTCCTCCCAGTTCCCGCCCTACCCTCCGCCCTCACTCCCCACCCACTGTCCTCATCCATAGGTGCACGATTTTTGTCCAGTCTCTTCCCACATCTCCCACACCCCTTTCCCCCCCAAGAATAGTCAGTCCATTCCCTTTCTATGTCCCTGATTCTATTATAATCAACAGTTCATTCTGTTCATCAGATTATTTATTCACTTGATTCTTAGATTCACTTGTTGATAGATGCATATTTGTTGTTCATAATTTGTATCTTTACCTTTTTCTTCCTCTTCCTCTTCTTAAAGGATACCTTTCAGCATTTCATATAATCCTGGTTTGGTGGTGATGAACTCCTTTAGCTTTTCCTTATCTGTGAAGCTCTTTATCTGACCTTCAATTCTGAATGATAGCTTTGCTGGGTAAAGTAATCTTGGTTGTAGGTTCTTGGTATTCATCACTTTGAATATTTCTTGCCACTCCCTTCTGGCCTGCAAAGTTTCTGTTGAGAAATCAGCTGACAGTCGTATGGGTATTCCCTTGTAGGTAACTGAGTTTCTTTCTCTTGCTGTTTTTAAGATTCTCTCTTTATCTTTTGCTCTTGGCATTTTAATTATGATGTGTCTTGGTGTGGTCCTCTTTGGATTCCTTTTGTTTGGGGTTCTCCGCGCTTCTTGGACCTGTAAGTCCATTTCTTTCACCAGGTGGGGGAAGTTTTCTGTCATTATTTCTTCAAATAGGTTTTCAATATCTTGCTCTCTCTCATCTTCTGGCACCCCTATAATTCTGATGTTGGTACGCTTGAAGCTGTCCCAGAGGCTCCTTACACTATCCTCGCATTTTTGGATTCTTTTTTCATTTTGCTTTTCCGGTTGGATGTTTTTTGCTTCCTCGCATTTCAAATCATTGACTTGATTCTTGCGCTCCTCTGGTCTGCTGTCGGGCGTCTGTATAATATTCGTTATTTCAGTCCGTGTGTGCTTAATTTCTAGTTGGTTCCCCAATATAAGATCGAGGGTCTTATTAGTTTTCGCGTAGATCTCATTAAGTTTATCGGCAGCTTCTAAACAGTTCTTGAGAGACCTTAAAAGTGTGGTTCTGAACTCTATTTCTTCCATTGACAATTTTGTCCTGTTTCTTTGTCTCCGCATTTTGTTATGCTTCCTTGGTGCACCCCCTAGTGGTCTTTGTTCGCAGTCTTATAGATAAATCTTTGTTGTAGCTAATTCCAGGGAGGGTTTGACCTCCAGGCCAAGTGGCTATGAGATTCAGCTGTGTCAGCGGTGAGAGAACTTCTGTCCTCTAGGGAGGTGCTAATCTAGCCTTTGCCTGAGGCTATCCGGCAAATGCCTCTGTGCAGGGCTTGGGCAGGGCGGGTCGCACAGGATCAACAGGGTGGGCCGGAGAGAGCAGTTATGGCGGCTCTCAGTCCTGTCCCCAGGGGCTCTGCCTCTCTGAGTCCCAGCACCCGCTGCAAAGCTCGGAGAGAAAGCTGCACTGGCTCTGACCGAAGCCAGACAGTCCCGCTTCTCCCGCCTGAGTCTGGGTCCCTAAAGACTCGCCCGGATCTGGAGCTCAGAGTCTGCGACTCCCTCCCGATTGAAAACAACAACCGCGCCCTCCGCCGCTAGCCCGCTCCGCGCACTCTGCATCTCAGAATTTGACTTCAGCACTGCGCCTCCTCTGAGTGTCCGTATGCGTTTCTCTTTCCTCCTAGTTGTAGGACTTCCACTCAGCCAGCGCCCCTGTGGTTCTGGGTGATGTCCCTTCCGTTTTTTGGTTTCACTTTTGAAGTAGTTGTTCAAAGCAGCAAACTCCGGCGTTAACCTATGCCGCCATCTTGGTTCTCCGGGTTTGGTTCTTAATGAATTCCAGAAAGCTAATGGGGTTGCCCTCTCTCCCTCCTTCTCCCCTCCCTTTCTAAATAAAAGGCAATGTGGTATTGATGCAAGTATATCTAACTAGTCCAGTGGAAAGGACTAGAAGTCTAAACCCAGGATGATCAGAATTTGTTTTATCTTATTTTATGTTTTAATTGACACAAGTTCTTCAGAGTATAAAGTAGTACAATCTTTGGTGTTATTTTACCAGTATCTCCTTACCTTTCTCACAGGTGTGGACCATGTTTAAGGATTGCCCCAGCATTCAGTACTATGAGTAATAAGTATCCACAGGCAGTTTTCTTGGAAGTAGATGTACACCAGTGTCAGGTAAGGGAAAGGAGCCCTTTAAAAAAAATTGTTTACAAATCTGTTTGAAATTTCAACATTAATATCATCGTTGATCCTTTTGTGTATATAGTACTTACTCCTTTAAAGATAAGAAAATGTTATGTTGATAATGATTATTATAAATGCCCATTATGGCTGCATTAGTTAAGAAGGGTAGTTCAGTTATATTAATTGCTTCTAAGTTTGTTTGTATTAGTAGCTTTCTGATATAAAAACTAATATTATGTTGTTAAACTAATAGGTCACCTTCCAGTTCTGTATTTTTTTACATTTCTTTATTTTTTGCAAATCTAGAATTATATCTTCTACAGAGGCATTGGCTGATTAGAAAGCTGTAGCAGAAAATTCTTGATTATACAGGATGTGGCAAAAGTAGGTTTACACTTGTGAGTATGCGAAACAGTTTATTCTTGTATTATTATTTTACTGTATTATTTTCCATGCGAACAACTGTAAACCTACCTACCTATTTTTGTTCTACCCTGTAGTTTGATTTGCATTGATCAGTTTGTGATCTTAGCTCCAAAGCTGCATACTAAGCAGAAATTTTATTTTATTTTATTTTTTATTTTTATTTTTTTAAAATATATTTTATTGACTTTTTTACAGAGAGGAGGGGAGAGGGATAGAGAGTTAGAAACATCGATGAGAGAGAAACATTGATCAGCTGCCTCTTGCACGCCCCCTACTGGGGTTGTGCCCGCAACCAAGGTACATGCCCTTGACCAGAATCGAACCTGGGACCCTTGAGTCCGCAGGCCGACGCTCTATCCGCTGAGCCAAACCGGTTAGGGCCAGAAATTTTAAAATGTTGGTTACTTTTGATTGAACCACTGTTGTAGATAGATTGTCCTGATTACTTAATTGGAATGGCTGTGTGATAGTTCTGCATTTTCATATGTAGAAATATGGAGGAGTTGCTCCTTCCAGCACTAAAAATACAGTCTTTAGCTCTAAGGGATAGCACTGTAGCTACTCTGTGTGTGTGTGTGTGTGTGTGTGAGGCTTTGTTACATTTCTGAGTGTGGAAATGTTTTAGAATGTTGTTTAGTTTGTAGTTAGTAGTTTGGGGATTTGGTTAGTGTAAACCCTATATTAACATTCATTATTTAGTGCCTATGTCACATACTACCAGACTGTAATATTAGCTATTACTTTTTATTTTTATTTTAAATAAATTTTTATTGATTTCAGAGAGGAAGGGAGAGGGAGAGAGAGATAGAAACATCAATGATGAGAAAGAATCATTGATCAGTTGCCTCCTGCACGCCCCACACTGGGGATCGAGCCTGCAGCCGGGGCATGTGCCCTGCCTGACTGGGAAGCGAACCGTGACCTTCTGGTTCATAGGTTGATGCTCAACACTGAGCCACACCAGCCCAGCTTGGCTCTTATTTTAAGCATTCACCATCTCTGACCTGGAAGTGCTTTCTTCGCACTTCTGGAGTTATGCTCTCTTGTAGTTACAGATTTCACTTCTTTCTCTACTCTTTTATAGTGGATATTAGAAAATTTTAAATTACATATGCAGCTCACATTCATGTCTTACGTTATGTTTCTTTTGGACAGCACTGTTCTAAAAGATCTGTCTTTTATGAGGTTTAGAGAAGATATCTTTATGTAAACTTGATGCCTTTTCTTTAGACGATATGATGATGCATGTTCATAGTATTTGAATATGTAAGGTGACACACTTGCTTTACTGTTTCCTTTATAATTCTCATGAATCAGTATTTATTAACTAATTTCCATTCACTAGTTATCTTGTAAAAATTGTGGCGTTGGAACAGAATTTAAAAAGATCAGAAGGCATTTCTATAAGAGTAGAACTGGGTGAGGATTACAATGCAAAAGATGTTACCTAAGTTTCATGGTCAGATGGGCTACTGTTTTTCATATGTGTATTTTTTCCTAGCACCAGTGGTTTGTGCTGACATCAATACTCATTTGGGAAACAGTATGTAGTTATGAGAGAGCTATCTGGCATTGTAAAGCAGTTTCTATAAAGCAGCTAACTTGTTTTACTATGTGAAGTGTTTAATGCTAAAACTGATAAAAATATAGGGCTGTTCTTCATTGTGTATATAAAACTAATAATGTAATGTAGTTGTGCCCCAGTTGGTAATGTAGTTTAGGGAATAGGCCTGCTTTTTCTTAAGTAGCTATTAGGAATAAATTATTTTACATGTCTTTAGTCCATGATATTTAACTTCCATAGGGATACAGAGTAAATATTCAAAGTGATTTAATTCATAATGCTATTTAACTTGCCACTTCTAGGGAACAGCTGCCACCAACAACATATCAGCAACACCTACGTTTTTGTTTTTTCGAAACAAAGTGAGGATTGATCAATATCAAGGAGCAGATGCTGTGGGACTAGAAGAAAAAATCAAGCAGCACTTAGAAAATGACCCTGGAAGTAATGAGGACACAGATATTCCAAAAGGCTATGTATGTAGACTTACTAGTGAAATCATTGATATACCTTCCATTTGCCATTATTTGGTAAAAGTAAAATTGACTTTGTTTTCATGTTTATCTTTTACTTGCTTGAAGTACTTTCAAATAAGAACTTTATTTTATTTTTTATATTAACTTTTAATACAGTTTATAAATATCTGAAGAGCATTTCCCTTTATATCCTCCCAGAGTGATCTTTGAGCTGCATTTAGAAACTTGTTGCTTCTTGGATGCTCCAAATAAGAACTTTAAAAGTAAACTTACTGGCTGACTATTGGGATTTGTCTATATGTGTGTTATAACCTATTTCCCATCATAAACTTTTCCTGAATTTCTCCTGACTTAATTTCTTAGTGACTTAAAATCTGCTTTCTGAACTATTTTAATAGCCATTTTAAGACTTAAAAATACATTTTTCCCTCAAAAAGTAATGTGCTAGTTAATTGATTTTGCTGTAGAACCAAATATGACTTGAGTATTGTTTTTCTAGTTTTAAGGGTAAATTGTTATTCTAAATAATAACTTGAAGACTTAAGAGCTTAAGAATATATTGAAAATTAATACAAATAGTTAATAATGCAGTATCTTTATATTTTGAGAGCTATTTAGGAAGTAAATAAAATTCAGAAGTAGCACTTTATGGTAGCTGATTTGCGTATGCAAATCGGTAAAGTTATTGTTTTGGCGGATCAAAAAATGATTTTTTTAAAAGTGTTACCTCAAATTAAAATTAATATATGAAAGCATGTATAGTGAATACATTAAAGCAGATCTGTATTATGGGGCTACAAGTCCTTTATGTAAATCCTTAAATTCTTGCTAATAAGGAGAATCTATAGTCAGGGAAATATGAGAGATTCTCTCTCTGTGTGGAGGTGTGGTGGGGTTGTATCTTTAACATGTTGTACTGACATTAATTATTTTTAGTTAGGGATGTGCAATTAATATTTATTTTAAATAGAACTGTTATATAGTTATTTGAAATAGTAATATCTGGTTAGAAAGTTTGAACATGTGTAAGTTAGGGTTGTGACACCTTTTGGAAAATTTTGAAAATCATTTAACTTGTAAGTTATGTTCACATCTTTGTATTTTTTACCTTTTATTACTAAGGGTGTTGGCAAGAAAATATCTTAAGAGCACAATAGTCCTGCTCCTTAGCTACAGGGATGCTTTTTTACATATCAGCTTAGTGTGATATCAGCGTTTTGGCCTCGGGTAGGAAAATAAGCAGGAAAAATAAAGTTTTAAGAAATAAAACAATTAATTTTCATGCAAATGTTATTAATATACTGTGAAGAGCTATTAAAATATTTTCATTTTTCCCATCTGATGTCAATCAAGACATGAAAAGTTTTGAACTATGTACATCTTAAAAGGGTTGTTAAATATTTAATATTGGTAATGTGTTTCCATAAAACATTTGTCCCACAACACAAATAGAAACTAAATGGAGTAAGAAACATTGAATGAAAACCAGTGTCTTAAGTAGATTTAAATATAAGCATAAAAATGTATCAACAATTTTAAAAAACAATTTTTGGTTTCTTGGAATAAAGACTTTTAGTCATTATGTTTTAATACTAAGAGGCTATACAATTATTTATCTTACACATGCCATAGTTTTGAAACTCCTAATTTGACTGGAGCTAGAGTAATACATACATGTATCTTTTAGGGGAGTTTGAGATACTGCTAAAGTTACTCAAAAGGTTAGGGTTCATAACAGATTCTTATTCAGAAGTAAGAGGGCGTTGTTGTGAGCATACGTATTTAATTTTTGTAAATGTTTATTGAAGTTGGGAAAATTTAAAACATATCTTTTCTGTCCCATAATTTGCTAAGAGTACATAGTATAGATTCAAATAGCTCCCCTCATGCCTTCTAAATCAACTCTTTCCCAAAGTTTGAATGTGAGGCATTCTGGAATTGAACTTGCACATGTTCTAAATCTTGAGGCTTGTTAGTATATTCAAGTATTTCGACCTCAGAACTTTAAGTTTTGGTCTACAAATTTGTGATCATTTATCAAAAACCAGACATTAAATGACCCTAATTTGTATAGTTAGTAGATATTTCTTTAATCAAAAACTTGAAGAATGGAAAGGTTTTTGTAATTTTCTGTGTCTCTCATGTTGGATTACCCCCTCAAAAAAAACAACAAAAAAGGAAAAACAAAGTGAAACTTATTAAAAAACAAAGCAGTTAACAGTAATACTACAAACACCTATACCCTTCACCTATATTCATCAGTTGTAGATATTTTAAGGATTTTTCTCCATTTTGGTATCTTTCTATGTTTAATTTTTGCAAAAGCATTTAAAAGTGAGTTATAGACATAATGGATCATCTCTCAGTGTTTTAGCATGTAGCTCTGAAGAATAAGGATGTTCTTCTGCATAACCATGATACCATTATCACTCCTAAGAAATTTAATATTGCTACACTATCTCTAATGTACAGCCTACATTCAAATTTCCTTAATTATCTTCAAAATGTACTTTATAGTTGTTTACTTTATAGTTGTTTTCTTTTCCATGCAGGATCAAATCAAGGACCGTGCATTGTATTTAAGTTGTCAGTTCTCTCGTGTTATTTAGTCTAGAAACTTCTCTGCCTTTTTTTCCTTTCATGACTGCCTTTTTTGAAAGTTTAACCAGCACCAGTCTAAAACAATAGCCACTAGGTGCAAGTGGCTATTAAGCATTTGTTATATGACTAGGGCAACTGAGGAAATGAAAATTTAATTTTATCTACTTTTAATTAATTTAATTTTAAATTGCCACATGTGGCTAATGGCTATCTTATTATACAGCTCAGGTCTAGACCATCTGTCTTATAGACTGTCCCACAATCTGGACTTGTCTGTTTATTTCTTGTGACTCTTTCCTTATTATTGGCAAGTTGTTACATAGACAGGTGATATTTATTTCCCCCTGCATATTGTCAGAATATGTCAGTTGGCAGTTATGTAAAATGTATAATATAACGCCTATTTATTTGAGATATACAAAGCACTTTAATGCAACTGTTTGAATGTAATTCTCGTTTTGTGTGCCCCACGATATATAAATCTAAAATCTATTTAAGATAATTAATCTATTTGGTTTATTTTCATCATTAAGGTATTGGAAGTATGACTACAATGTTGTCTTCATGCCTGGGATCTTAATCTGAGATGTAGTATTGAAGCTGCACCTCAGTAGGATGGAAGAACTAAGCATTTAAAAGATTTTGTTAAAACACCCTTTCAAGGCAAATACTCATGAAGTTCAGCATACTTCTCTAACACTTTGCTCTATAGTGCTTCTTTTTTTTTTTTTTAACCTCCCCCCCTCTTTTTGAGTTGACTACTATATGTTATACTGAGTAATATATTTAACATTTAATGTAATGTCATATTTAATGTAATAGAAAATAACATGTTGGCTTTAAAAACATTTAGGCTACCACAAGAATAATTAGGGTCTATTCTAATGGATTCTTGCCATATTGATAATTATTTGACATATAAAAAGTTTCCTTTAGTCTTTCAGAACTATTTATGCCTGCCTTAATTTCTCTGGATAAAAAAAATATGTAATACTCTTTGATAGAAAGGTGAACATGTAACTGATAATCTGTAATATTTGGTAAGCTTTAAAAATTGGCCTTGTTTAGTGGATGAAATTGATAATTTTATAGAAAAATACAGTTTATCAAAATGAACTCTTTCAAAATCAGAATGCTTAAATGGACCGGTCACTGTAGAGGAAATAGAAGAAATATCCCTCCACCGGGAGTTCAGCTGCTTGCTATGACATGCGCTGACCACCAGGGAGGGCCCGGAACATGGCGGGCGTAGGCAACGGGCTGCAACCTCTTGCCAGCTACCTGGGGGCGTGGGTGACGGGGACAGAGGTGCGGTGAGAATGCAGGGTGTCCACCACGCTCACTCTCACTCCCCCTGCTACCCTTCCCTGGTCTTAGGTACCAGGCCTGCGAGGAGCCCGCCCTGCACCAGCACAGCATCCTCCGGTGAGCCGGGCCGCAGCCGCTGGGACAGCAGGGGCTGGTCAGGCTCCCCATGGGTTCACGCAGGAGCCGGTCTGCGAGGCTGGCCGGGAGAGAGCATGCTGCTCACCCTGCTTCCATGCAGCTCCGCTGGGCGACCCAGAGGCCCACGCTGCGCCCTGGCCCGCAGCATCCTGCCGTGCTCACTGCATCTTCCCGTGGGGACTCGGGCGCAGTGATTTAAGCGGAAGGGAATATGTGGGGAGGCCTCAGAGGCCCAGGCGCTGTCCAGAGGTCAGAGATCAGCTGGGACCTGCCCTTCTACTCCAGATGCTCATGCTTCGATTGCCGGCTAGGCCTAGGGACCGCACCCATGCATGAATTTCGTGCATCGGACCACTAGTACAACTATAAAACATTTGTGAGACAATTAAGGACTTTTTTTTTTTTTTTATCCCTTCACCTTTTTCAGACAATTGAGGAAATTTAAACACTGATATTTGATGATTTTTTAAATAGTATTTTTTTGTTTTAGTTGTGATAATGATATTGATGATTTTAAAAAATGAGTTCTTATCACTTAGAAATGCACACTGAAATGTTTGAGTGAAATTTAAAAAAATCTAAGATTTACATGAAAATAATCGGGAAAGGTTGAGGACTGGTTGCAGGGTAAAGATGAAATAGGAGTGGTCATGAATTGATGTTTATTGTAGCTGGGAGGTGGATACCTGGAGTACTAGTCATCTTTAATGTAAGGTCTTCAAGGACACAGGTTTAAAGAGTTCATGGCCATATGAAGAGGGAGGAAGGCTTCAAATTTTATAGATATTTTAATTTGCATACTTTCCACTGTTAAATACCAATATTAAAATATCAGTCAATATTTTATAATCTTAGTGTTAAGGACTTGGTTTCTGATACCTTATTAAATGGGCTAAGCTTAGATTTGGCTTTAATAATTAGAGATAGATCTCAGTCAGAAATCAAATGAAAGTATTATTAACGTTTAATCACTATTATTATTTTTAAAATATATTTTCATTGATTTCAGAGAGGAAGGGAGAGAGAGAGAGAAACATCAATGATGAGAGAGAATCATTGATCGGCTGCCTCCTGCACATCCCTAACTGGGGATCAAGCCTGCAACCCGGGCATGTGCCCTTGACCAGAATCGAACCTGGAACCCTTCAGTCTGCAGGCCCACTCTCCACTGAGCCAAGCCAGCTATAGCTAATCACTATTTTTAAAGCGATAGATATTTTCTCTAAAATTGCCTAATGTAGAGAAAGTTATATAAATTTTTTACTAAGATTTTTAAACCAAATCCAAATGCTTTGCCTAAAATCTTAATTTAATTTTTTCAGATGGATTTAATGCCTTTTATTAACAAAGCTGGCTGTGAATGTCTTAATGAAAGTGATGAGCATGGATTTGACAACTGTTTACGAAAAGACATGACCTTCTTGGAGTCTGATTGTGATGAACAGGTAATTGGATATCTGAGTTAAGGCACAGGGATTATCAGTATTTATGCCTGCTCTTGTTTCTTTATCATGTTTCCATCTCATGGTTTTATGTCTCTCTTTCCCAGTTGACCACTATTCCTTTTCTTTTTAAAACTTTGATTTTCTTTGACCCCTGTCCCTTGACCAATGCAGACCCATCTCTTTTTTTCTCTTTCTGTGTGAGCTGCCAAGTGCACTAGGGAGAATCGTGGAACTCTTTAGTCCTTTTGTTCATTCTTGACCTGACTTTCATACATTTTATTCACCAAAAATGAGCACTCCCTATATATCTAATCCTCACTCCCAGAAGTAAACCTGTGTTGTACTTCCCTGCATTGTTGTCACAGAGGAAGTAGTGTCGTACTGCCTTGATCAGCCATCTTTCATCTTGACTGTTATTTTCCTTAATTTACTTTGTATTCCACTGACTCTGCTTTGTCCCCATTCCAGTTCATCTTCTACATGTTCACTAAAGCTATTGTTTTTTCTAAATATAAATCTAGTCATGCTTCTTTCTTAAGAGTTAAATGATTCTTCATTGGCTTGGAGTGTCACATTCTTGCTGACTTGATCTGTTTTAGCTTTTACTCTCATCTCCTTTCACCTGTGGTTCAGGTCCCTAAACATGTGCTTATTATTTTTTGACACTATTAGAGATCAAGTATAAAAAGTACTTATATAATTAAAGGATATAATCTAGGTATAATCTTAGGCAGACATACCATAATGATTCTAAAACCATAAATCTAAACCCCATTTTCTATGCTCCAACCAGATCTACCTTAACATACAACTTTGAGAAAATTGTTCATACTGTGTTCCTCGTAAATGGTGCTCTGAATATAATTTGATGGTACATATCAGCAGCCTGGCTACAACTTTCCTAAAATCTTCCTGTCAGGATAGAAGCATGGGCACCTACATTAGACACAATTTTGGCTGAGAAGAAGATAAAGCGATTGAATCCAAGTTTCTGAGAGACAGGCATTGTGACAGTATTTTGTATCGGTTTTCTTATGTGGCCTTCCAGATTAAGTTAGTCAAATACGTTAAGGATGGAGGTTTGGAGACGACTGTAGAGCTGTAGGAATCCTCTTCTCTGGAGTTTTAGATCAAGTAGGGCCCATTTGAGGGTTAGTCTTTCCACATAACCTGTGCATTATCTCCAAGTTATCAAGTAACATAGGTAGGTGCTTGACAAACCATCCTGGAAAACAGTAAGCTTATATGTTAGCATAAATAGTATAAATTTTAATTTAATTGGGGAATTTTGTTTTGAGTTTTTAGAAAGCAGATGGTTTGCCAGTTTATAGGTCACAAGACCTTATGTTCTTATGCATAATTATAGTTAATTATTCCATTAAACTTTTTGTTGTCATTCTCTTATATGAATAATAGATAATTGTATTTTTCAGATGTCAGTCTAATCAAGTTACTTTCAACTTACTGATTTTACATATTACATTAGTTTTATTAGATAAAAAAATTTTGTCTCTGAATTAATTCTACTTAGCTGTTGTGTGTGCTCAAGGTGTTCAAGAGCCCTTTTAAAGTTAAACAATTATTTCCTTCACAGCTGCTTATTACTGTGGCATTTAATCAACCTGTGAAGCTTTATTCAATGAAATTTCAAGGGCCAGATAATGGTAAGTAATGGACAATTTTTCTCTAAACTAACTTTCTGATCTGTAGACCTGTCAGAAGGTCTGCCTCTATTTTTTCAATAAAGGTAGATATTCCTTGTTTGAAGAAAGAGTGAAATTGTTTTTGGAACAAAGCAAGGATATAAATGAATGGGCAAACAATGTGAGATTTATTTCTAAAATTTTTAATTTTACAATTTTAGTTTCCTCTTAATCTGAAAGCAAGTGAACCCTTTCTTCCAACTATGACTCTAAAACTCTAGGTTTGAAATAGTTATTGTTAAGGATCAAAACTGGGTATAATTGATTTCTTTCAAACTCCTATTACAGATGATAAAACTAAGGTTCAAGATTGTCTTATTTGTGCCGTATTAATAGATTCATATTTATAGATATGATGCTGTAAACATGATTGCACAGACTAGGCATTTCTATTTGTATTAAATAAAGAACTTTCCTTATTCACTCTTCCTGCCCTCCTTTCCTCCTTTTTCTGTGTCTGTGGAAGTTTTGTTGTTGTTGGGGTGGGCTGGAGTGCCGGGACGGAGGAGAGAGTAGATTTCTTGGTTTTGTTTTGTTTTTTAATTACTTAGAAGAAACAGCCAGTACCCTGTGTACCACATAGCATTTCCTTCTCATTGATTATTCTAAAATTTTATGTATTTAATTTTTATTAATTCAACTGTGTCTTTATTCTGAAAATCCAAAGTATTTGTAAAAACAAATGCTGTAGAAATGAGTATTTAAGCAATGTGAATATTTTAAGATTCTTTAATCAGCTAGAAAATATGGGTTTAAATTGTACCTTGGAGTTAAAGGAACTAAGACACTCTATGAATGTGATTTTACCACTGAGCACATCCTAATTCCCAAGATGAAATTTGGCAATTTATATAATTAACCTCCTTTTGACTAATCATATCACTAAAGCTTCCCTCTTAACAAAATGTACCAGTTATTGGCAACTAAGACCCTGATCAAATGTTTCTTTTATGAAACTTGTTAACCAGCATATACTGTCAGACTCCATTGCTATTTTCCCTTTACCTCCTCACTAGTAGTATTACATTTACATAGTACATCTTTTAGTTGAGGGCAAGAACTGTGTTTATGTGGGTACATATATATGTATGTGGTTTGATCTAGGATTCCTGGAGTATAGTGCTAGCAGGCCAAGAAGTGGCTGTGAAAATACTCTGACTTTCCTAGAATTCCGAAAGATGTATGTAGATATGTGCATATGTTTGTTTGTGTCTTTATAGTATGAATGAAATAATAAAGGGAAGAAAATATATGTTTGATTTGTAGCATTTTGTTCTACCATTTTATAGGTCAAGGTCCTAAATACGTAAAAATTTTTATCAATCTGCCCCGATCTATGGATTTTGAAGAAGCAGAAAGAAGTGAACCAACTCAAGCTCTGGAACTAACAGAGGATGATATTAAAGAAGATGGCATTGTTCCACTTCGCTATGTTAAGTTTCAGAATGTTAACAGTGTAACTGTAAGTAGTATTTCATTAAGATATTATCCTTTAAAGTAATTCGTCTACTTGGTTTGAAATGAGTAAAAATATATGATGAGCTAATTAAATTTTCTTCTTTTTAAAAAAATATATTTTTATTGATTTCAGAGAGGAAGGGAGAGGGAGAGAGAAAGAGAGAGAGAAATATCAATGATGTGAGAGAATCGTTGACTGGCTGCCTCCTGCACGCCCCCCACTGGGGATTGAGCCCGCAACCTGGGCCTGTGCCCTTGACTGGAATTGAACCTGGGACCCTTCAGTCTGCAGGCCGACGCTCTATCCACTGAGCCAAACCGGCCAAGGCTTAAATTTTCTTCTTAATTTATCTGTGTGTCCTAAGGCAGTGGTCGGCAAACTGTGGCTCGTGAGCCACATGCTGCTCTTTGGCCACTTGAGTGTGGCTCTTCCACAAAATACCAACTTCTGCGCATGGGCCACAAAGTTTCAATCGCACTGTACGTGCGCGCCCACACGTGGTATTTTGTGGAAGAGCCACACTCAAGGGGCCAAAGAGCCGCATGTGGCTCGCAAGCCGCAGTTTGCCGACCACTGTCCTAAGGGAAGGACAGGTTGATATTTTTAAATTTTGTGGATTGTCAGTTTACTTATCTGATACGTATTTGGCAACTGTTATTAAAAGTTTATTATATAACATTTATATTTAACTGAGTATATTTGTGCTTTATTATTCATACCTGGTAATGAATGATGCATTTGTAAAATTCAGTGTACTTTTCTAGAATACTGAGTTTTTAATAACGTAGTGATCATGATCTCAGCAAAAATGACCTAAAAATATAATTTTATCTTAATTTGTATTGAAAAAGTATGCTGTTTGTTAGCAGTTATTAACTCCTTTGTGAATTTGGGTATTAAAACCCACCATATGCTCTCCACCCTAGCTCTGTCCTTCAGAGGAGGGGACAGAGGGTTAGAGTAGAATAGAACACTTAGAAAGAGAGTTGGGAATCAGCACAGTTACTGAGAACAGGTTATGCCAAACTAATGTGATTTCTTTGTTTTAGTGGAACGATTCTGGTTTGGGTAAGTTAGAAGAATGCTGTAGCACATGTTCATGATATCACCTTTTGCTTTATTAGTGATGAGAGGAAGACAGCTGTTTATTGGGAAAGCCCTTTCAATGCAGAGATCCCGATGCTTTCTCCTCTGTCATTAGAATCATGAACACAGTTATTTCGTGATGGGCTCAAGTCTTTATGTACTGTGTCCTATCTCAGTCAGAATTTCAGTTAAGACACAGAAAGCATGTCTGTCACTTTTTTTGATAAAATTGAAATTGAAATGACATTTTTGATCAGAAAGTCTAATCAAAGTCAGTGGATGAATTTTAAAAGCAGTAAATATAAAAACATTTGTGCTAGATTCATAGAGCATTACAAATAAATGGAGAGCTGATTTAGTAGTCTACTAATTATAGACTTGGGGTTTTCCATTGATCAACTCAGTTTGAGATGAAAATGTGGTTGCCTATTCAAACAACAAAAACTGACTGATGATTTCCAGTACAGTTTTTTTCTTTTAGTAGTCTAGAAAATTGAATGAATGAATATCAGAAAGACTATAACGGCAGAAGTACTCCTCAGTGAACTACTATAATTTTTTATAAAATTTCAACAGCACTCTGCCTGTTGTAATTGTGAATTTTATAGTCTTTCAACATTCATTATGAAAGGCTTTAATTTTGACCCCTCCATGCCATCACACTAAATTATCAAGAACTTGTATATGTGGGTGTCTTGCCATGACATTCCTGGAATATATGAGAATAGCAGGGCAAACAGTGGAATTAATGGTCCTGTAGAAGTACTAGTCTAAATGCAATTTGGATTAATCCTTACAAAGAGTGGAAGGTAAATTTGTTAGTAACCTAAGGAAATTGATGAAACTGAGGCATTTTTATGAAAGGATTGCAATCATTACTGTAAAAATTATTATTATTATTATTTTTTGGTAGATATTTGTTCAGTCCAATCAAGGTGAAGAAGAAACAACAAGAATTTCATATTTTACTTTCATTGGTACTCCAGTCCAGGCAACAAATATGAATGACTTCAAACGAGTAAGTTTGTTGAAATTATATTTAGGGGAAGTAAAAATACAGTGTTAAAGAATTGCCACCAAGAGTTTTATCAGTACAGAAAACAGGTGCTGTGCACAGATTAAATGTGCAGCAGCATAGGAGATGTAGTTATCGTCGTATTCCTGGTGGCTGCATCTGGCAGGCAGTCTAGAACTTGAGATGATTATGAAAGAGGAAGAGTTTTTCTAGGGTTGCCAATGCTTCGAGGAAGAGGCACCCAGCCTAACAGTTTGACCACTGTTTGGGTGGCATTGGAGCTGTAGAACATCCTGAAAGCTATTTATTTATTTATTTATTTATTTAATGGTATCCACAAATCTAATTTTATTTTATTTATTTATTTTTAAATACATTTTATTGATTTTTTTACAGAGAGGAAGGGGGAGAGACAGAGAGTTAGAAACATCGATGAGAGAGAGACACCAATCAGCTGCCCCCTGCACATCTCCCACTGGGGATATGCCTGCAACCCAGGTACATGCCCCCAACCAGAATCGAACCCGGGACCCCCCAGTCCGCACGCCGACGCTCTATCCACTGAGCCAAACCGGTTTCGGCCACAAATCTAATTTTAATTCAGTTACAGAAAATTTCAAAAAATTGTATAACATTGGATCCCCTTATAAAGTTATAAAATTTTAGCTGTTTTTACAAAATTTATAACTTTGACAATAGATAGTTTAACTGGTCATTTTACAAGTATAATCTTCCTGTCTCACAGTATAATTAATTTTTGGGAGCTGTATGAACAGTCATGTACTTAGATCGGTCATGTTAAATGTTTGACATGTATAATGGCAGGTCAGAAGAAGCAGAGATTAAACATCTACATATTTATGATATGAAATGTACTGTACTGGGAAAATGTGTGAGCATCAAAGACATTTTGGCTGCCTGCTTTGTAACTTTGCCTGTTTGAATTAAATGCCAATGGATTTAGCTTTAACTGTTTCCTACGTAGTTTGTTTTTAGCTTAATATTTTCATAAGATCTATTACTCTGTTTTCTTATTTTCCCTTACTATTAATTCAGCTATATATTTCCTGCTTCTCACCTTAGCTTATGCTATTGGAGTTCGTTTTTACTCTCAGTAACCACTACTTTAATATTGTCTATCTTCTTATTAGCCTGCCATTCATTAGTTTTTCTAATGTGCATTATCAGTTGTCCACCTAAGAATCTGTCTCTACCTCTTTGTTTTTAACATCCCCCATCCCATCTCTTTTAGACTACTTTTTCTGTTTTTGACTACCAGACTACCTTTTGTGGTAACAAAGGGGGTAGACTATTCTTGAGAGTATTTGTGTTTGTTTTATAATTTGGCTATGTGTTCATTTAACTAAATACCTTTTTACCTTTTTTAAAATTATTATTGAGAAGTAGTTCTCAAACTTTTTGGACTCAAGGATGCTTTTACTCTATTAAATATTCTTGAGGACCAATAAGACTTTTTACTTCTGTGTGCTATACTTATCTAATAGTTACCATTTAAGAAATTAAAACTGAGAAATTTTAAAAATATTTATTTACAAATACATTGTACATTAGCAAAAATAATATTTTAAAATCAAAGTATATTTTCCAAAACAAAAACCAGCTTAGTGAGAGGAAGTGTATTGTTTTCACTTTTATAAAATTTTTTACTGTTAAGCTTGGTAGAATTCTCTCATCTGTTTCTGCATTCACTCACTTTTGCTATCACAGGTTATATATCCTCTCGGGAACTCCATTTGTGTACACTTGTGAAACAATGAGAGTTAAAAATGCAGATAACAATGTAGCAATGAGAATAGTTTTTAATTTGAAGACTCCCTGAGAGGGTCTCAGGAACCTCCAGCCTGGACCACTCTGAGAACTGCTGTGAGAATAATTTATTAGTATAACGAATGGACTTCCTTCTTGGTGTTCTGGACTTCTTTCTCCCTGGCCTTTAATGTTTAATACATTTTAATTGGTTGAATGGTTTTCTTTTGTATATTAATATTACATTATGTTTTCTTTTAATAATTTCTGAGTGAGATGTGTTTGTATAGTTATTGTATAGGGTTATTTCTCAAAAGTAAGCTAATTTTATTTTTTTAAAAATATATTATGGTAAGTCAACAACTTCAGTGTAGGAAAATTATAATAGAATTAATGTCTGTATACTAACTGAAATCGGCCAGTTTGGTCCTTGTATAGAGTTGCCTATTAAAAATGATTTTGGTTCCTAGTGAGGGAGCTAATTGACATGTGGTATGGTATTTGTTGTTTTTGAGTACTGTGCTAGGTACAGTCATCCCTGTACCTAGATAATACATAACATCTGGAAAGTCAATCAGGTGTCTCAAAGCTTAGCTCAAGGCTCTCTTCCTCCACGGAGTATCCTTATACTTTACAATGATTGCTGGGAGAGGATGAGAGTATTTTGTGAAGGAAGAGGGCCTTGAATTAAACTTTAGTAGTAGAAATGGATGGAGGAGAAAACAGCAGTGGCACTCTAGGTAGAATGAAAAATAGGAATTTGGCATCAAAGTGGGAAGGAGCAGATTCATTCTAGGACCAGTCAGGTATGGCCCTTCATTCCCTTTTTTAGTCAGTCTGGATTTTAAAGGGATTATGCATAATAATTAGAATTTAAAATTTCAAAATTGATGTGGTACACATTTTTAAGCACAGAGAAGAAAATTTTGATACCTCTGTGTAGGAAAGAATCATGAAATATGATATGCATGATAAAATGAAATTATTTAGCATTTTCGGTTTAATTTTTATGTTGTATGAGTTGTTCCTAGGTAATTTTAGTTTTCAGAATGTCATTGAACTTCTCCCTATGGTCAGTCACTTAGATGACAGAAGCTAAGGTAACGCTAATGAACCTTAGATGTGAGTAGAAATCTTACACCACCTTGCATGCTATTACAGCTTCATGAGGTTGTACCTTTAAGATTTAGTAGACTTGAACACACCTTCCATTTATCTGTTTTTGGCTCTTATAGGCATTGTGCATCAGATTTTAATATACACTTATGCTGTTTGCTGTTGTAAATGGATTCTGTGTGTTGCAGCATGAAAAGCTTGCCATCCTAATTGGAAGTAGATGTTTTCTTTGCTAAAACAATGCTCTTTACACCAATTGCTTTATTTTAATACAAAAGTAATAAGACATAATTACAGAAATGAGCACAATTGAAGGGGCTTGTGCTTCTTAGGGAATGAGGTGCATGCACAAAGCAGAGCAGGTTTTCTATCTCTGTTATAAAAAAAGACTTTTCTAAACTGGCCATTCACCATATCAGCTATTTTTGTAACTTTTCTGTCTGTTTATTTTTCAGCTTTTTTAATCCAACTCAAATGAACTAAAACCAGAAGATTTTTTAAAAATGAAGTAATACAAAGATTGACCTTATCTCACTCCACTCCCCTTCTTGCTTCTCTGCTCATCTTGCACCTGTCTGCTCTCACCCTTCCCATGTTCTCATCATTGTTGGTGCAGGATGTCTACAGCTTCTGTCATCTGGATCAGCCTTACTGTTACCTAAATTTCCTCAGCTATCTCGTTCCTCAATCTCATTCTAGTCATGTTTCCCCACTGGCTTTTCATTTTGTTTTGGTTTTTGTTTTGGGCTTGCAACTAGGTGCTTTTATTTTATTACCATATTATCTTGTTCCCCCGAATTTTTGTTGTTGTTTTACATTCTCCTGTCTCATATTTAATTTTGTACTATCTTTGCGAAATAATATTGCAATAAAATATACATTGTTGTAGTTTCAAATTTAACTAGTTGTTGGATAATGTTTTTAATCCAATCTGAAGTTTAAATTTGATTTTTTAGGAACTATAAAATCATTTTGGAAACCAAATATAAACAGTTTCATCAAGTTCTTTTATACAAGTACTAGTGTAATATATTGATCAGGCTGTAGTTAAGAGATGTGGTTTTCTTCTTTTTTATCTCATTGAAACTGTGGCACAGAAGTCATTTTGCTTATTAATTGTGGGTGTATCCTATGCTTTGCCTGCCCAAGCAAACTCAAGGCCAGTCGAAAGACTTATGAACTGAATATTAGGCTGGTTTAAAATATTAATATGGAAGAAAAGTGGACTCTTTACTGAATAAATACTATGGATACCTAATTTTAATGTACCTAGACTTTTGTTTCTGTGAGGTGTTAACATAAAGACTTAAAAAGAAATAAAAGAACTTTACGTTTGGGTAAGAAAATCCATATTGGAATGTTGCGTTTCTCTTTTTTTGCAGAGAATACACATTGGCAAGTTGAGAGCTATCAACCTGTGAAACAGTATGCAGATTTGTGTCTTCTGTATCACATCTGCTAAAATGTTAATTTTTAATATCCTTTTTTTTTTTTTTTTTTTTTTTTTGCTTAATCTAATAGCTCTGTGTTTTGTTTGTTCCCAAGTGATAACAGTGATCAATAATGCTTTCAGTGTCTATCTGCTTGTATTCATTTGTGATACAAATAGTTCCATTCTCCTTTTTTAAGAAGTTTCCTCTTGGGTCTTAAACCTGAATTCCTTATTCCCATCCACATATTCTTTTCTGAAACTATCTCTTTAGCATCTGTCTGGCTTTTTGGACTTGCTGTCACATTGTTTCCTTGGATCAGAGAGGAATTCCTTTCAAGTGATAAAAGTGATTTTATTTGAAGTGGGGAAAACAGCAGTTTAGCATTAAGTGATTGGATATTCAGTGGAAGGGGTTTTATAGTCTTCTCTCATGAAAGACATTGACCCAGCCATGTTTTATTTTTAGACCAGACAGGTACTGAAGAACTTTTTGAGTTTTCCTTGATTCAGATGCTACCATTTGGAAGAGAGTCAATTTAAATATGAAATTTACTTTTACAAATGTATATAGAAATATTTTTGTATAAAAATACATATTTAATAGCTTGCAAGTAGATTTCTTTAGAGGTATTTCTACTATGACACTACATTATTTAATGATAAACTTTAGGTTTGAAGTATATTATTCAATTAGAACATAGTTTTAGAACTTTCCCACAGAGAATTTGTTTTGTAGAACTGTTGGTAGTATAAGAAGAAAAAGAAACACACAAAGAAAAAGAACCGTTGATAGGAAGCAAGTTTATTCTTTGTATTTTTATGCTGCCACATTTATAGCAACTAGGACATTTAAACACCTCTCTAATGGACAATTTTTCTAATCATTGATAGAAACAAGACTTATTCTGTACATTTAAAAATATATATTTTATTGATTTCGGGGGAGGGGTGGGGGGGGAGACAGAGACATCAGTGATGAGAGAGAATCATTGATCAGTTGTCTCCTGCACATCCCCTACTGGGATCAAGCCTGCAACTCGGGCATATGCCCTGATTGGGAATCAAAACTCGACCTCCTGAGTCATACGTTGACGATCAACCACTGAGCCAGACCAACCAAGATATTCTTTACATTTTTTAATAGTACATTTATAGCCACCAGGGTTTCTGAAAAATAGAACTAGACAAAATTAGTCATTTTTAGTGTTTTGTTATATGTCTACATATTGAGAGAAATGTGTAGAAATCTGTCATTTTGGACATGAAGACCAGTTTAGCATACTCTTTAAATTTTAGATTATTTGTGTTTGACTTCTAATTGTCTAAAAATAGTATGCCAAATATGTTTCACTCATATAGCATTTTTTATTTATTAACTTCTCTAAACTGTCAACCTTGTTTTGAAAAATTGCATTACTTTTTCTTAAAACGGTGTTGGAAACCAAAAATAGCCTGCATGTGGTTTATTTTTAATTCCTTGAGGCTGGAAGGGAAGGAGGGTCACAGTGTGTTTCAACAATGGAAATATACTGCATGCCAAACAAAATTCAGGGATAAAAATTAATACCAGGTTTTAGATATGATTATCAATTAATATTGTTTTTAAATATTATTTTGAAAATAACCCACATTTCTAAATAAAATGTACATATGAAGTTATTTTTATTTTTCTAGGTAGTTGGCAAAAAAGGAGAAAGTCACTAAGATACAAAAGACACGGGAAGACTACATTGCAATCAGACCTACAGCTCCTGGATGACTGCTTGATTCTCGCCAGACTGTCACTATTCCATTCATTGCCATTACCAATAAATCATTGCTTTTGTTCCGATGATATCACTAGTGTTTCTATTGTAATCTTGATACATGCAATTGTAAATAAAAGTCACTACTTTTGCCAAGCTTAATTTTTGTCATTCTAAATAAGTATTTTCACTTTCCACTTATTTGAAAATTGGCTGACTTTGGATTTTAGAAGAGACTTAGGTGTCAGGTAGCATATTAAACTAAAGCCAGTTTCTCCTTTTAAAGGAGCACAACTGTTTGGGGGAATTAAGAAATACATGTGCCCTCATATACAGACATACACAGCAGGTGATTTTGATAAATGCACTTGAAACAGCTAACCATGTTCTAATGAGTAAAAACTCATGTTTATTAAACTACATTTGGGTACCTGGGCTATAGAAATTACTCAAATTATAAAATACCAGAAATACAACAAATTTAATGAATTTAACTGTTCTCACCTAAAATTTTTAGTTAATGAAACCTCATATTTTAACCCTTCCTGGGTAAACTTTAAAAATTTGACTTAGCCATTTCCTTTGCTAATAGAGGTATATTGTAATTTGGCAGTAGAGAAAATACAGAACTCAGAATTCATGAAGCAACGTGAATTATTATCTTTTAGTGAAGTATTATTTTAACTACCAAAAGACACAGTGTAAATATTCAGAAGACTTGGTTTAAGGTTGAAAATGAGTTGGCCAAAGGTATATGTTTAAAAGGTCTTTCACAAAAAGCTGGCAAAACAAAACATCTGTTCCTTATTATTTAAACCTTAAAACTATAAAGTATTGGTAAATATAATTTTTCAATTTCTCTATTTTTAAAATTAAAATGTAATATTTTAATTTCTCTAAATACTTAAAAAATTCAGTGTTTGAAAAGAGTACCTAAGACTAATAGTTTTTTTAAATTTTTTTATGTTTTTAGTGATTTCAGAGAGAGGAAGGGAGAGGGAGAAAGAAAAACATCGATGATGAGAGAGATATTGATCAGTTGTCCCCCGCACCCCATATTGGGGATTGAGCCTGCAAGGCATGTGCCTTGACTGAGAACCGAACCAGCCACCTCTCAGTGCATGGGCTGATGCTCAACCACTGAGCCACACTAATAGTTTTAATTCAATTAATTAAATAGTACATTTAAAGACATTTTTGTCTAGGAATATGGTAGAGGTACCATTTTGTCTTTGTGAGACCAATGTGTTTATACATGTTTCTGAAAAGAAGTATGTATCAGTTTTTGTGTTAAAATAGTCACTTTTTGAAACCCCAGGGCCATTAGATACTGTTTAGTTCCTTCTAATGTCAGCACATTAACTGGTCTGTGGTAATGTCTATATCTATGTATTTCATTTTTATGTTGCCTTGGGTCAAGTGGAGGCCGTAGGGCAAGAAATAAAAGTTTATAACACTCTTTAATATAGACTATCTCAGATTAATCACATTTGAAGTTAAGGATTAGATTAATATTGAAATTTGTTCTACCCTTTGTACACTTCACCTTTTTGAATTGTTAAAGTGCCTATCTGAAGTATTGCTGACCTCTATTTATACTTGCCAATTTGAAAACTCAATGAAAGTAATTTCATATTTGTAAAGGATTGGGCATCAGATTTATATTGTTTATGTGACTTTTCTATAACTCAATTGGTTGCCTTATACAACCATTCCATAATTCAAGTTGTAAATAGGGAAAAATGAATGTTTATAGGCAACTGTAACATGTTTCACTATGGGAAGTTTTACAAATAAACATGCTTAGTTGACATTATTTAAATTATCAAGCTGAAATGCTGATGTTTTCTCCTAAAATAGTATGTGTGTATATATATATACACATACACATAGATATAACGTATTTTACACTGAATTTTCCTGATTAAGAAGAGCATTTGAAAGGTGTAATCCTAGTTATTTTAACTGAAGCTATCCATTAGATGTTTTATAGAAAACTAGTAGGGTTATTGTTTGTTCTGTTAGACTTGGGCCAAAAAATTCTCAAAACTTTTCCCTTGATTTTGCGTATTTTGTTATTTCACATCAGGATGCATATCTGATAAAGCAATAATGAAATATCCTGTCCATAATAGAACTATTTCAGTACAGAGTCTTTGCCAGCAAAAGGCTGACGGCAAGACTAGCCCACAGCCTGCCACACTCATTCCTATGGCAGGCATTTATGATTTATTTTGCCCAAATTGTCCCCCAGGGTCATGGAGGTAGCCACTTAATTTGTTGGAGTTGACATGTGACTTGAAACCTATCTGTCATCTTTGTCTCAAGGCTTGAGGATGTATACTAATACTTTGCAGCATTTATAGGTCTGCTGTTAATTGTACACCTCAGCATTTTATGTATGGCTGCCTTTAATACACTTGACGGGCTTTTTTACCTAAAAAAGATTAGCTCTCCCCATGTTATTCTTAATGTCAAATAAGTCTTAATACAGGAATAAGAATAAAACATTGGAATTTAGAAAATTAGTCAACTTACACCCTATCTGTTAAGTTTTAAAGAATGAAATAAAGTTAGGGCTTACCCACATTGCTTGTATTTATATAGTTCAGTTTGATGGACCAAGCTTTGTGAAGGTATACATTTCTTCTGGAATTGGGCATTTCTAACCTTAAACCATTTTTTCTTTTAAGGAAAACTACCAATAAGAAAATTCATTGAATGCCTTTTAAAGGAAAACTTGGAAAAATGTGTGTTCACACAGCTTTAATACTTCATTATTAGAGGTGTTATTCTGCATTTTACCAAGATTTCCAAACAGTTTATGTATGTTTTAGAATATACATATAGCATGTTTCTTAGGTAAATGAATTTTAAGATATTGAATATTTCATTTCCCAATTAAGCCACTTGCATAAGGAGATATATTGATGTCATATTAAGCATATTTTCACATTGGGTTTTATTTTTAGATCAATACTTAAAAAAAATATATGCCCAGCAATATAAGAATAAGTGGGCAGAGTGCAGATATTCCAGGCTAGTAATACTACATTTAAACTTTATGGCCCATGCAAAATTATTAATTGGAGAATGTGTAAATTATGCCCATACAATAACTTAAAATTTGGATATGCAACTAAAACTACACAGCTTGCAATAATATTAAAATCTTATATGTAACCCTAAACCTGCTAGAGAATATTTCTCCTTCCTCTACACTTGCTATGCTCTATGAGAAGTTTTATTTAAATTATGCTACTTAGTAGTAGGATCTTTGAAGTTTGAATCTCTGTTTCTGCTTGTAAGCTGTGTCACTTTGAGCAAGTGACATTCTTAGAAACTTGACTTGGTCAAAATAGGAACATGCCTCTTAGGCTTGTGAAGATTAAGTGTTCATAACTTCGTGTTTAAAAACAAGGATAAGTACTTTCCCTCTGTACCCTGCGGTCCCATCTCGCTGCCATTGTTTTTTAGTCTATCATTTGTTGTTTATTATAATGTACTACCCTCCTAATTGTCTCATTTCCTCTCACCTGGTCTCTAATGTGGCCTCCCATGGCTCCTAGTTCTTTTTCCTTTTCTGGGTCTTCATAATCTGATCCCTCCCTCTCTATTCCCTTGTGTGCTGCACTGTACTAGCTGTTGCCAGAACGTATCCTGGTAACTTGATACCTTCCTCCCATCTACCTTGTCCCCCTGACAAATACACATATACAAGGCTCAATCCAAGCAAAACTGGTAGAGAGAAGGCATAATGATTGTGTCTGCCTTCTCTGTTGCCATAGCGCACTGTGGTTATTTCATTCTGGTACTTAGAAAACTACATTGTAATTATTTGTAGTTTTTTAAAAATTGGTTTCAGAAAGTAAGGGAAAGGCAGAGAGAGAGAAACATCAATGATGAGAGAGAATCATTGATTGGCTCCCTCCTGCACACCCCCTACTGGGGATCGAGCTTGCAACCCAGGCATGTGGCCTTGATTGGAATTGAACCCGGGACCCTTCAGTCCGCAGGCGGACGCTCTATCCACTGAGCCAAAACTGCTGGGGCTATTTGTAATCTTATTTGCTCTACCAGTTTATGAACAGTAATGATTTGTCCATAGTACCAAAACAAAGTTACTTGGATTTTTATCATCACTAAACACAATATTGAACACATTTTCAGGTTCTAAGCGGAGATGCTTAAGTCTGGGAGTGTAGAATTTTGCAATTGAGCAAGGTAAGGAAGAGAATTTAGCAGTAGTAAAGGAAAAGTGCATGGTATGTACATAGAATGAGAATTGAAGAGATTTCTCAGATCGGGGGAGGAGACAAAGCTGGCAAGGCAAATAGAAACCATATCATGAAGATCCTCTTGCCATGAGAAAAACAATCAGCCTTTCCTTAGTTTATGGGAGGAGAATCTAATTGCTCAAGGGTTTCACCATTGGATGTAAATATGTTAAGTCGTAGGAAAATCAGTACATTAGGAGAAGTTGACTATGGTTTTAGATACATTTCTTTGAACAATGTATCTGAAATGCTTGGCTTTCAGATGGAAATGTAGGTACACAGGAATGTAATTTTAGAGTTTAGGGCTACAAGTGGGAAACTAGGAGTCATTTAGGAGATGTAAGTCGAAATAGGTGAGAATATAAAGGGGGGGAGGAAACGAAGACACACATAATAGGGAATACTAATAAATATTAAGGAATTAGAAGAAGAAAGGCCTGGAAAGCAGAGTTTAATTGAGCACAAATAGAGAAGAAAAAACAGGAGGAGTTGGTAAAGTGGGAAAGGCATTCCAGAGGGAATAATTACCAAACGTAGAAATGTTGAACTTAGTAGGGCTATCCAATTGTCAGTCCTTCAAGCTGTGGAAACAATCTGTAGTCTTCAATGATAATCATTGATTACATTAATTCTTTTGGTTGAAGGGGGACTCCGCAGACAATGATTCTGAAACCACTCTGGCAAAGAAATGTAGAGGCTTTCTGTAGTCTACCATTGAACACAGTTTTACATACTATCAACAAGGCATGGAAACTGGAGGCAGTATTCCATAAGAGAATATGAAACACTGCTTTGAAGTTGTCCTTAGAGGCTATAGTCTTTCCTTATAATCAGTGCTTTTTCTCCTGTATTTTGTTGGTAATTATAAATTTTGTTTCATCTGTCATTCTAAGAAATTCTCTAGTTGACTGCTTTTATTCTCTTAAAAGTTTTTAATTTCACAAAGATGATTCCTCTGTCCGAGTTCTTGATGGGGCGTTAGGTTCCTTGGTAGTACGATTTCTAGTTTTGTAGGGGAGGACTGAATATGTAAGTTGTTAAAACTTGCTTTTCTGGGTTTTCGAGTACAGGAGTTGCCTCCCACCCCTCAACCACAGTTTCACATTCCACAGTTTCAGTTGCCCACAGTTAACTGTGGTTCAAAAATATCAAGTGGAAAAAGACAGAAATAAACACTTCATGCATCTTAAATTGTGCGCTGCTCTCAGAAGCCCTGATGAAATCTCCTGAGGCCCGGAGGTGACTCATCCCTTTGTCCATCTCCACACTATAGATCAGCGGTTCTCAACCTGTGGGTCGCGACCCCTTTGGCGGTCGAACGACCCTTTCACAGGGGTCGCCTAAGACCATCCTGCATATCAGATATTTACATGACGATTCATAACAGTAGCAACATTACAGTTATGAAGTAGCAATGAAAATAATTTTATGGTTGGGTCATAACATGAGGAACTGTATTTAAAGGGCCAGAAGGTTGAGAACCAGTGTAGATGCTTCTCTTTGGTTACTTAGTAGTGGTATTGCAGTGCTGGTGTTCAATAACCCTTATTTTACTTAATAAATGACCCAAAGTGCAAGAATCGTGATGCTGTTACAGAATTTGCCAGGCGACCGAAAAATACACAGGAGTACTTGGAGATACAGGAAAACCCATTTATTTTTAGATGTTTCACATATACTAGTAGTGACTCAGGGGAGACTGTTTCTCTGCAAATCCTGAGCAAACCAATATGGAGGAAGCTCTCCCTTTATACCCTTTGGTTTCTTTGTCCCCCAGATATGGATGGGACTCCCGGACCTTTCGCGGGCTTTGCAAAAAGCCCCGTGTGTTGGGATGGGGGCCATGAGACCACACCTAAAGGCCTGGCCTGGTGCCAGCGCTGATAACCCCCTCTAGGAGTTGTGTATGGTTCGTGGTTTATGCCCTCTGTAAAATGGGAGTATTTAAGTAAACAGGTCTTGCAAGACCAGATAATTAAGGAAGGGGCAGTGACTAGAATCAGATTATAGGCTAACAGGAATGTGCATTAGGGATACAGAGTCAGGCTGCTAACATACACCCCACCCTCCCAAATGTCTTATTTTCCTCATCAATGCTGGCAGTTCGGGTATGCCACAGAGAAGCTGAAAGTACTTGTTCGTATGTCAGGTCAGTAGTAGCCTGATGTTACATCACAATGCCTAGGTCACTCACTTCATTGCATCATCTAGGAACTTTATCATCTCATCTCATCACAAGAAGGGTGAGTATAGTACCATGAGATTATTTTGAGAGAGAGAAAGAGACCACATTCACATAACTTTTATTACAGTATATTGTTATAACTGTTCTTATTATTGTTGTTAATCTCTTACTGTGCCAATTTATAAATTAAACTTTATCATAGGTATGTAGGTATTGGAAAAAGCATAGTGTAAAGAGGCTTTAGTACTATCCATGGTTTTAAACCTCCACTGGCCTTGGAACGTTTCCCCCGTGGACAAGGGGCCACTGTAACTGGACCCTCCTTTCCTGGGTCCCTGTAAAATAGTGGTGCCCTTTCACTTCCTGGCTGCAGGATTCTCTCAAAGGAGTCAACACATTGACAGCATCAGGAATGCTCTGCACGGATTTAGCCTTGAGGTGACTTTTAATTTTAAAAATGGGCATTTAACTCAAAAAGGACAATGGCAGGGATCTGAGCTTGGGCACATAGGCAACACAAACCACAGGATGGGCTTGTACCGAAGTGAATGGGAGCCTATTAAGAGGTGCGGTGAATAGGTTGCCCCTTCATCTGCTTTTTTATTTGAATCTAGCAACTGTAAGGGGATGCTCTTTGGGTGTTTACATTTTGGGTTAACTTTTAATTTTTAAAATGTTTCTTGGAATTGGAAAATGCTTAAGCCACAACTCATGAAAATATCGAATCCATTGAATTTGGGGAATTGATCCACCATACTCACTTTTTGAGTGCCCTAATGCAGTTGTTATCAGGACTCTCTCTAATATATGTGTGCCATTTCTGGAATTAACTGTTTTACAGATCTATAACTTTATTATAAAGCTGGTGACCTCCTTGATGGAATGGGATAGGCCTTTTTTAGATGGTTTACTGACCTTTCTCTATTTATAGTAGTTCTCATACAGATATACAGGGTGGCGCAAAAATAGGTTTATAGTTGTCTGTATAAAAATAATACAATAATAATTAACCAAAAATAATACAAGAATAAACTCTGTGTTTCCCATTCTCAGAACTATAAACCTACTTTTGTTCTACCCATCCTATATAATAAAGAAGCAATATGCAAATTGACCCTCACACCCTCACATCACAAGATGGCCACCCTCATGTCATCATAAGATGGCCGGCAGGGGAAGGCAGTTGGGGGGCACCAGACCTGTAGGGGAGGGTAGTTGGGGGAGACCAGGATGGCAGGGAAGGGCAGTTGGGGGCGATTGGGCTGGCAGGGGAGCAGTTAGGCGTCGATCAGGCTGGCAGGGGAGCAGTTAGGGGGTGACCAGGCTGGCAGGCAGAAGCGGTTAGGGGCAATCAGGCAGGCAGGTAGGCAAGCGGTTAGGAGCCAGCAGTCCTGGATTGTGAGAGGGATGTCCGACTGCCCGGTTTTGGGCCTAAACGAGCAGTCGGACACCCCTTGAGGGGTCCCAGATTGGAGAGGGTGCAGGCTGGGCTGAGGGACAATCCCACCCCCCCAGTGCACAAATTTCGCACACCAGGCCTCTAGTCCTATATAGTAAAAGCCTAATATGCTAAGTGTCTGGTTGTCCAGTTAGCCATTCAACCAATCAAAACATAATATGCTAATGATATGCTAAGGCCGCTCAACCCCTTGCTATGACCACCAGGGGGCAGATGCTCCGACTGATAGGTGAGCTTGTTGCTGGGGTCTGGCTGATCGAGACTGAGCGAGATGGGCCGGACACACCCTGGAGCCCTCCGATGGTACCTCCCTGGCTGGTCAACCTCCCACATCTCTCCTCGGCCCCTTGCAGGAGCTGCCCCCTGGTGGTCAGTATGCTCCCATGGAGAGAGTGCCACTTAGCCAGAAGCCAGGCTCATGGCTGGTGAGCACAGTGAGAGCAGCAGTGGTGGCGGGAGGCTCTCCCACCTTGGCTGCTGGCAGGTGGTAAGGATCGAGGGGTCCTGGACTTCGAGAGCCCTGGACTGTGAGAGGAATGTCTGACTGCCTGCTTAGGATATCAGCTGGCAGGCAGGCATCCCTGAGGGGTCCCAGACTATGAGAGGGTGCAGACTGGGCTGAGCGATCCCCCCCACCAAGTGCACGATTTTTGTGCACCGGGCCTCTAGTCTATATATATATAAAACCTAAGTGACCGTCCAACCATCCAACTGGGAGCTATGAGGTGTACTGACCACCAGGGGGCAGATGCTCAGCGTAGGAGCTGCCAAGCTGCAGTGACTTGGCAGCTGTGTTTCTCAGGTGAGGAGCCTGATTCTGGGGTGTGTCACCCAAGAACTGCCCTCTTGCAATCTGGGACCCCTTGGGAGATGTCAGAGAGCCAGTTTTAGCTCGATCCCTGCAGGCCAGGCCAAGGGACCTCACCGGTGCACGAATCTGTGCACTGGGCCTCTAGTTGTTAGATAAAAACCACAGATTATTAATTACCTCTGTATAGTACAAGTCAAAAATTATTTAAATTGTATACATGCACACACACACACAACACAAAACAATAGGAAACCAAAACTCTTTCATGACAAAACATTAAATAAATGAGGAATAGAAAAGAACTTCATCAATCTGATGAAGGGCATTTATGAAAACCCCACAATTAACATACGGGTCAAAGCCTTAAGATCAGAAACAAGACAAGATTCTAGTGAGGTTAATAAAGCAAGAAAAAGAAATAAAAATCACCCAGATTTGGGGTAGGGGGAGAGTAGATCTATATATGCAGATGACATGACCTTGTATGTAGAAAATTTTAAAGGACTCCACTAGAAAACTATTTGAACTAATAAAAGAATTCAGCAAAATTGGAGGATACAAGATCAATATTAAAAGACCATTGTATTTCTATACATCCACTTGCAATAAATAATCCAAAAATAAAATTAAGGAAACAATTCCATTCACAGTAGCATCAAAAGAACAAAATATATAGGAATAAATTTAACAATAGAAGCATAAAATGTATACTTTGAAAATTACAAAACATTGAAAGATATAAATAAATGATAAAACAACCTATGTTCATGAATTGGATATCTTTTTAGGTATCTTATTTTTGTTGATTTTTAACTTAATTCCATTTCTGTAAGAGCGCATGCTCTAAGATTTTAATCTTGTGGACTTTTTTGAGAACAGCATAATAGTCTGTCTTGATGAGTGTTCATGGGCATTCAAAAGAAATAATATTGTGCAGTTGTCAAGTTTAGTATTTTTAAAAAATATGTTTTTAGTGTTTTTTAGAAAGTGAAGAAGGGAGAAGGAGAGTTAGAAACATTGATGAGAGAGAGAGATTGATCAGCTGCCTCCTGTATGCCCCATACTGGGGGGATCAAGCCCACAACCCGGGCATGTGCCCTGACCAGAGATTGAACCATGACCTCCTGGTTCATAGGTTGACCCCTCAACCACTGAGCCATGCTGGACGGGCCTAATAGTTTGTTTTTGCCTTTCATAACCCATGCTGCTTTTCTCCTCAGCCATACCCCAATCAACTTTCTACCACTACAGATTAATTTGCATTTTTCAAAATTTTATGTAAATAATATTATGCAGTATAACCCATAATTTTACTTCTTTTATTCAACCTAATTATTTTCAGATTCATCCATGTTGTTATGTATATTTATAGTTTATTCGTTTGAATTGCTGAGTAGTATTCTATTATATATACCAAAATTTATTGTTTCACTCATCTGTTGATAAAAATTTGGGTGAGATTAATCAGTCTCACTAAAAATTTATCAATTTTATTAGATGCCTTAGTGGAACAACTTGGGTTTTATTGAATCTCTGTATGTTGTGTGTTTTTCCTGATTCATTAATTTAGGTTTATCTTTATTTCCTTTCTTATAGAGTTATTTACAATTATTTTACCTTTTTCCCTACTTTTAGTAGAGATTTACCTGATTAATCCTCAGTGATATTTTTATAATATATACTTTAAAACTATATATGTTTAAGAACTAGTTTAACTACATTCCACAGATTCATAGTTGCCTAGATCAAAATGTTTTCTATGTTTTTTCTTTGACCCATGAGCTATTTAGAAGTATATACATTAATTTTCAAATAAATGGGAATTTTTTCAATTTCTAGCTTAATTACATTGAGGTTAGAAAACCCATTGTATATGATTTAACTATTGAAATCTGTTAAAACTGTAGATATGATCTGAGGAATGTGTTGTAATATGTACATCTTACTTAATAATAGACAAACATGTAAAGTAACCGTCCCTCCGCTACGCTCACCAGCCAATCAGGAAAGTATGCAAATTAACCCAACAAAGACGGCGGTTAATTTGCATACGTAGGGGCGAAGCGGCGTAGCGAAGACTGAAGGCTCCATCCGGAGTGAAGGCCTGGGTCCCGGGTGCCGGAGGAAAACCGGTGCTGCCAGCCAGGGGAAGGGAAGGCCTTATTGCATGAATCTCTTCATGCAATGGGCCTCTAGTTTTAATATAATTAATGTATTTAAATTAATTAATAGTATCAGTATAATATTATTATATGTTAATATAAATGTTTTCTAAATTTGTTTTTTGGAAATAAGCTTAAAATGAATGTGTATTTGTTAATTGGTGGATACAGTTTACATGTGTATTAGATTAAATTTGTATGTTACATGTCTATTAGATTAAGTTTATGGGCTTTTTTTTGAAGTTCTGTCAGTTTTTAATTTCTAGTTTTGATATCATGTTATTAGACACATAGGTTTAAAACTGCCTTCTCTTCCTAGTAAGTTCAACTTTTATATTTAAGAAGTGAATTTAATTTCTCGTCATGCTTTTTGCCTCAAAGTCTAGTGTGTCTATTTTAACTATAGTGTATTTGCTTTCCTTTGGCTGGGGTAGGTTTATTTCTATTTCATGCCCTTTTCCTTCTTCTTTCCCAAGAGCCTCATCTTTGGTGATTCCTGCTCAGGTTCAGGGATAGTTTTTCTTTATTCATCCCCTTGATGTGCTCCAAACTTTATAGCTTCTTCCCCCAGGGTTGGCATATGCCCTCAAGGCAAAATTGTCTTGTTTGTTTTTTTAGGGCTAATCTCTTGGATACTTTCAAGAAAAAATTTAAAAATGTGTCTAGAATTTTTAGTTGTTGGCTAGTCTGATTTATCTAGGGTGTCTTAACAGAAAGTAGAAGTTTTGAATCGAGTCACTTTTATTGATAGACTTCCTAAAATTGTTTAGTCTATGGTAAGAAATAATTTTGAGTCTAAAGCCAAGTCCCTCTATACCAGCTACACCTTAACCATCATTTGGATTGATAAAAGTGTGTGTGTTCATGAAAAATAAGGCTTTAAAGTATTACATTAAAACGTAAATATTCAAATAAGAACGATACATGTTATTTAGAGACAAAATGAATTAGGATAGGAGAAACTTTTAAAGATACTTAAAAAAAGCTTTATTGAGATATAATTCATATACCATACAATTAATTCATTTAAAGTGTATACTTTGAAGGTCTTTAGTATAGTCACAAAGCTGTGCAGCATCATCATGGTCAATATTAGAACATTTTCATCATCTCAAAAAGAAACCCCATCCCCTTTACAGTACCTATGAACCTCCTATCCACCCCTACATAACTACTAATTTACTTTCTGTTTCTATTTCCCTAGTGTGGACAGTTCATATGATGTGTGGTCTTTGTGACTGGCTTCTTTCACTTAGCAGCTCTTCAGGGTGCATCCAAATGTATCAGTACTCTCTTTTATGGCTGAATAATACTCTATTGTACGGATGATTCCACCTTCATTTATGCATTAATTAGCTGATGGTTATTTGGGTTGTTTCTATCTTTGGCCATTATAAATATGCTGCTATAAGTAAACATTCATATACAAGTTTTTGTGTGGACATATTTTCATTTCTCTTGGGCATACACCTAGAAGTGGAATTGCTGGTTCATATGGTAATTCTCTGTTTAACCATTTGAGACATTCCAGACTCTTTTCCTAAGTGGCTGCATCATTTTACATCCTTGCCAGCAGTGTATGAGGGCTCTTGTTTCTCCATATCCTCACCAAAACTTTTATTATATCACTTGTTGATTCTAGTTATCCTAGTAGCTGTGAAATGATATGTCGTCATGGTTTTGATTTGCATTTCTCTTATGACTCATGATGTCTAGCATCTACTAATGTGATTATTAGCCAGTTCATTGACAAAAATGTCTTTAGTATAAGATTTTTTTGCCCAGTAAAAAAATTAAGTTGTTCGTATTTTTATTACTGAGTTGTAAGAGTTCTTAACAGGAGCTAGAGTGATGTTAACAAAGTGGTGGCATAGGAATTTCTCATGTTCATCCCCCACCCTCAAACATCAATATGAATAACTCTCCACACTCAAAAATACCTTTACAAGAGCTAAGGATTCCAGGTGAGGGATTATAGCACCTGAGTGAAGCACAGACAGAAGAAAAGATGCACTGAGGAGGGTAGGAGAGATAGACTCATGCTACTCCCTCACGCCCCCCACCCCCAAGCCTGGGTAGCCCAGCATGGAGAGGGACAGTTTTTCAATGGAAGGAGAATGATGTAAGCACTGTGCCCCACCACCAGGCTGACTCCTGGCTTTAGTGAACCCAGGCCCCTGGCTCACTCACCATGGTACCTTCCAGCTCCAGCTGCCCTGGTAATTCATATGGCCCCGGGCTCCCAGTGGGCTCCTGCAAACCCAGGTTTCAGGTGGACATCTGTGAACCCAGGTCTTGGCCAGGCCAAGCACCAGGCTGACTACCAGGGACCCAGGCTTTGTCCCCCTCACCCCCCACAGCACTAGGCTGGCTCCCCATGAGCTCAGATTCCCAGCCCACCCAGGGCCAGTTCAGCCACCAGGGACTACAGACAGGATCCTATAGACCCAGGCTCCTGGCTGGCCCTGCACCAGGCCTGCCCCAGCCTCGAGGCCAACTCCCAGGAACCCAGGCTCCTGGGCAGTCCCACTGCCAGAGCTGCCCTCGAAGTCTCAAATCTAGGCTGGCCCCTGAGGCCCCGGGTTACAGGCCAGCTCCCTGGGCCCCAGGATCTAGGCTTATCCTGGTGGCAGGCTGGCCTCTGTGTCCCACGCCTCAGGAAGGCTCCCATGAAACCAGGATCCAGGCCCCCTCAGTACTGGTCTGGCCCCCAGCCACTGAACCACTGGGTCTATCCCAGTGGTCCCAGGGCCTGGTTGGCTCCTGTGGGCCCAGGTTCTAGGCCCACCCACACAGACCCAGGTCTCAGGTCCATCAGGTCCAACCTAGTGGACCCAGGCTCTAGGCCTGCCCCGTGGATCAGGCACCAGGCTGGCCCTTGTCTCCTCAGGCATCAGCCTCTCATCCGCTGACTCAGGCACCAGACCTGCGCTCGAGGACTCTAGCGATGAGCCTGCGGGGACCACACCTGCTGACCCACCCAGAGTCTCTGGATGAGCTGGCTGGTGAAAGGCTAGCTCCTGCGTTAAATATATAATATATAATTAAAAAATATATGTAATCTGTATATTTAAATTCAACAAACCCTGGAAAAATCAATAAAGCCTCTTTGATTTTGAGGTAGTGATGAGATATGCCTTTTCATGATTACTTTCCTGTTTACCAGAACCAAGAAGTGAGCAAACGCGGTTGGAATCTTGCCTCTATTACCAGGGTGAGGATATATTTCCATTTCACAAGGGGCACCGTAGGTAGAGAGCCACATTCCTGATACCCATCCTGCTGGCGGCAAAGCCTCAGTCTGCCTGCGTGTCGTCGCTGGCACGATGCGCCCCCGCGCCTGGGAAGCCCGTGCTGAGCGGGGATTAGAATGCCAGCTTCTGATGCCCAGGGTTGCTTCCTGCTCCCCCTTGGAGTCCTGACAAGCAATGACCTTGTTCAATCCTGCTGAGCTTCCTAGATTTACTGGGCTTATGGCAACACATGGGAAGGAGATTATGTTTATTTTTAAAACGTAAAAAAAAAAATTAAAAAAAGCAACCTTCCCAAGGCCTTTGTGGTGTGTGTGTGCAACAACACACACACACACACACACACACACACACACGCACACACACACACACACACACACACACACGATATATGTATAATCGCTTCTAATTAACTTCAGCTCTTACTGCAAAACTAAGTGTGAAGTCTTAAAGACTTGTCAGCTTCTCTGCCTGTGAAATGTATCTACTTCTAATTGCGAATAACAATGCATTCAAGGTTAGCTATAAATGACTCCCATTTCACAGGAATCCAACGCCCTGAAACTACATTTGAAGATGAATATATTTATGCAAAAACATTTTTGTAGTATGCTTATAAATCAAAATATAGTTATTTGTGCTTATCCAAAATGTCTTTTTTTTTTTTAACCCCTAAAGGAGGATGGTGTGTTTTTCTGGCATCTGTGAAAAAAAAAAAATAGATTTGATTGATTTCAAAGCAAGCTCAGATATAAAAGGTATACAGCAGCAAAGATGCCGGAAATAAAGAGGAGTATATCATTATCATGGATTGCGAAATGAATCCAGTTTACAACTTCACAGAATGAAATATTCAAAGAGCAAATATTAAATAAGATTACATCCATTTCCCCCCCCCCTCCCAGCGCCCCCCCTTTCTGAGTTGCTTTCAGAGTACTGGAAACTCTTCCAGACTTCACCACTAGATGTCAGGAGGAGCCCGGTGAAATGCAGTAGGCAGTCTTCCTGAATAGTCTGTTGCAGAACCTTTTAAAGTTTTTCCTGATTTTGTAGCTAATTTGGATAGGAAGCAATTTCCTTTGGGTTCTGTGTCAAAATAGTCACCGTGGATTAATTTTAAGTAAGATATTAGAAACTATTAGAAAATGTGACCGTTTATCCAATGCAGGGAAATGAACTTATTAAAGCCTGGGGAACATCTCCAGGGAGAACAGCATGTGCATGTGGATGCTAAGCTGCACCCGGTTAGCTCAGGACCCCCACGCCTTCCTTTCTTTCTGAAACAGACCTGGGTTTGCCAGCTGTGCAGTCAGCAAGACTTCCTAGGATTGCTCATAAAATTAGGCCAGTGAAAGGAGCTTGATGATCAGGTGAGAGTTTGCATTCGAATTTGAGATCCACTAATCAAAGTCATTCTGCAGGACTGGAAGTAATAGACTGACGTTTATTTAGAGAGTGAGAATTTGATTCAATGTAAAGAAGAACATCCTGAAAATGAAATAGCCCATCATTTAAATTCTGCACCTTATGAAGCAGCAATTACCACTGGAAATAGTTAAGAACCAACAGAATGGCCCTCGGGGGGCCAGAGAGAAACTCTATGTGAGGTGGGAAGTGGGGCTAAGTGACCTGTAAGATCCTCAGATCCATGAGTCTACACTTAGTGATGACGATTACTCAACAGCCAGGAAGGCGGCAAGAAAAGAGTTGAGGAAGTGGGCTTAGGTAAATACAAGTAACTATTTGGTTTACTTAACCAAGGACAATCAAGTTCCTGAAGCTTCAGGGGGGCGGGGGGAGGGGGGAGGGAGGCGTGCTGGTTGGTGGGACTCTGCCTGGGAAAAACTGCTAAGAAGGCGCATGGGACGTTGGCACTTCCAGACTCTGGTTTCTGAATTGCCTCCATCCCAGGGACTCAGGTCTTCTCTCCCCAGGGCACTAAAACTTCTGCTAACCCAAACTCGATCTTGACTCAACCTTTACAAAGTAAATCTGTGAGTAACTTAAGTGACAATCTTGTCCATGTGTTGCATTCTGTTAGGGGACAATGCCTCAGGCTAAAGGAAAGACCTGGGAATGGTAGGTCTTGGCTGGCCTTTAGGGGACGAAATGGGCCCTTGCTTGACCTCTTAATATTTGCATTTCCTGCCAAGACAATAAGCCCCAGAGTATGGATGGTCTCTGAAGTGAATGTCACATGAACTCCAGGGATTGATAAAAACAAAACAAAATATTTCCACATATTCTTTGTTCACAAACAAACAAACAAACAAACTACAGTCGAGCTATGACTTAAGGAATAGTCATAGAGATCTTGAGGTATAGTGCATTACCCCAGCATGTATCAGAGCATGACTTGATAGTCTATCCAAATACACCCAATATGCCGAAACCGGTTTGGCTCAGTGGATAGAGCGTCGGCCTGTGGACTGAAAGGTCCCAGGTTCGATTCTGGTCAAGGGCATGTACCTGGGTTGCGGGCACATCTCCAGTGGGAGATGTGCAGGAGGCAGCTGATCGATGTTTCTAACTCTCTATCTCTCTCTCCCTTCCTCTCTGTAAAAAATCAATAAAATATATTAAAAAAAAACCCAAATACACCCAATAAATGCCAGGTCTTATAACATCTTTCTAAACCCAGAGCTTGGTAAAATATCTCATGGATTTATAATTTCCTTCTTATACAGAAAGTGAAAAAGATTTACGCATGCTCACATTGTCTAGGCGTGCAGAAGTTAAGTGCTGGACTGTTTACCTGGATTCTTGGCCAGATATTAAATGAAATCCTTTCTCTTCTATTCTCCATGGACAAAAACCATCCACAGTATCACAGGTAGTTAGAGCTGGGGTGGGCCACAGGAGTAATGCAGCCCAACCTCTTAATTCCGCAGATGAGAGAAGTGAGGCCCAGGGGGACTTGTTCGGACCAGAAGCTCACTGTCCCTCCACAGTCTCCTTCCCAGAGGGTGAGTGCTGGAAGCACAGAGAGACATTGGCGTTGACATCGCCGCCCCCTCCCCCTTCCATCTGTCCCTTAGGGAATCCAGAACAAAGCTGCCTGGGTGGGAGTGGAAATAGGGTGGATTGCCATCATCTACTTTACTGGTCCTTTGTATTTTATCACCAAGGAATGAATATATTTACTGCCCTCCATAGTTGGCCCCAAGCTTTGAAAACTTAGGCCTACAAAACAAACCCCATTTGTTAAGTATGCATTTATTTTCCTATTAAAAAAGCTTAAAGACAGGCATTGACCTTCTGACCAGCATAAAAGGCCACAATAATGTACACCCAGCCCACTGTGAATAAACTCGGTGTTTCAGCCTGAGCAACCTTCCGAATGATCTCCTTTAGGGGCATTGAAATGTAGAAACCAGCTGAGGACCTAAAGGCCTGGAGGCTCAGGGTACTCACAAGATTCCTTGGCCTTGACTCCATCAACACTGTTCTCTGAGTCACCCAGGGGTCCTCATGGGATAATAACTGTGAGGTGAGAGCACAAACTAAGCCACTGTCATCTTGCACCTGGATTATTGCAATGGCTCCTCACTGTCCCCCTGCTTCCACCCTGCCCCATTGCCCTTGAGTCTATGTTCAATGGAGCAGCTGTTAATGCCATTTAACAGTCCAATGCTCCAAACCCTGAAGTGCCTTCTCATTTTACGTGAGCTAAACCAAAGTCCTAACAATGACTCACAGCTCCTCACCCCTCTCCACTCTGGCTCTTACTCCTGCCCTGCCTACCCCCTTATTCCTCTGACTTTGTCTCCCACTCCTTTCTTCAGCTCAACTCACTGGGTTGAGTCAGTCACACTGGTGGACCTGCTGTTTCTCCATCATGGCAGCAACAGTTCCAACTCTGGGCCTCTATGCTAGCTGTCCCTCGGACTCTAGAACTCCCTTCTCCCAGGAAGCTCCAAGCCCAGGTCCACATGCCACCTGCTGACTGACCTCTCCCTGGCCACCCTGTCTAAAATGTAACACCCCTCTTCCCATTGGGAACTCATCGACACCAATTCTCCCACTTTCCACCCCCTTTCCCTGCTTTGTTTTTCTCCTTATCAATATCTAAGAAGCCAAATATTTTACTTGTTTATTGCCTCTCTCCCCCAAGAGAATGTAAACTTCAAGAGGCTAGGAATAATTGTTTACTGTGGTGTTTAGTGCCTAGAAGAATGCTTGGCCCATAGTTAGCACTCAATACATATTTATTGAGGGACTACATGAACGAACACAAGCCATCTCACTATATCCCGTTCCACATTAGGCTATGATCTCCAGGGTTTCCAGGCAAAGTAGTGAGATACTGCAGTAAGCTCTAGGTGCCACATTTTATTGGAAAGCAGGCAGAACTGGCTGAGAAGCACTGGGTTATTCAGCCAGGCTCATCTTGTGACTTTGGACATAACTTCTCTGTGCCTTGCTGTCCCCACTTTATAAATGAGAACACTGATGCTGGGCTTAATTCTTTCACAAGGTTTTGTAAGAGTAAAATGATACAAGACGTATGAACACTTCAAGGAATTTTACATCCCATTCAAATGTAGGAGGCTATTCTCCTTCCCAAGATTTAGTGTTCATTCTAAAGAGACTAATGAGAACTTCTGAGTCTAGTGCCGAGAGAGACAGATGCAAAGGAGGAGGGAATAGGGACATGGCATGCTGGGTCTGTGAAGTCCCACACAGGGGTCAGGTAGGAGAAGAGGGTGTTGAAGGTTTGTTTTCTGACTCCACAGCTGTGCCTGGGGAGGTAAGTTATTCTTTGCCCAAAGCAAATAGGCCAAACGATGAGAAGGATTGGATCACATTCTAGTAATGACAACAGCTACCACTTTACTTTCTGTTATGAGCGCCACACTATGGGCTTTAATCCTCATTCCACTCTGAGGTCGGTATTATGACCTCTGCTTTATGGGACAAAATACTGAGGCTTAGAGAAGAGAGGGAATTCCACAGAGGTCACACACCTAGTGCCTGTGGTGTCAAACCTGCCTCCTTCTCACCTGCAGCTCTTCTCTCCATTTATTCTCAGCCAAGTCACAGAAGAATCCCACCCCAGGATACTAGATACAGAATCCAGAATTTTCTAAGGTTCAACACTCATGTTCTTCCTTATAACCAACATGTCATAATGCAGTGCATAGTCAAATGCCACCTTTCATTATTCTCCAGTATTTGCATTTGTGTTCATCTTGTCTCTTTAAATGCTTTGAATTTCCCACACTACCTAACCCAGTTTGGGGCATGCAATGGGTCTTCAATGAATTGTTTGGTGAAGTGGATTGGGTTTCCTGAATGCTATTAAACTACTACATGACCTTTTCTGGGAGACTAGAATTTTAAGTCTTCTCAATTTCCTTCCCCACCCCTCCCAAAAGGAAACAAACATTAGACTAGGGAAGCCAGTGAGGAAGAGAAGGTTCCATGTAAAGATATTTTACAAGAGTGAATTGATGGTGATGATCTTGACTCTTATTTGCACATCTGAATAGACTCAGGAAACAAACACTCTAGCCCCAAACACATTGATGTATCAATTCATTTTTATATACTTTCCAGCTTAGAAAAGAGAAGTTATTTATTTTCCAAAATGTGAACAATATATAAAAAAGGAACAGATCTAATTTTCCATCTAATTGTATAATTCTGAGATAGTCATGTTTTAAGGCACCTCAAATACACTTGAGCTCTGGAAAAAGAGAAGCCAACTTTTAGAGAACTGACATGTTTTCTTCCTTCTACAGGATTGTATTGGGAAACCACCACAGATTATTATAGTCTAAATTACTGCTTAACCTAAAGGCCTTTTAACTGACTTAGAAAATGATTGCCCACAACTTGGCATTGAGAAGTTTGAAACCACAGAAGACGTAAACGAGAATAAAAGAGGGAAGCAGAATGTAATGAAGATGTTTATATTCATTCAAAAGTCTGCCGTGTGTATTTAAACAGAGCTTGCAGCCGAGCCTGCCTTTCAGGTTCCTTAGGAAGTTTTCTGTTGAAGGGAGAGGAACAGGGAGAAGCTATGTTCCTCTCCATCTAAAGGATGTATGGCGTGTTCTCCAACTCCATGGAGACAAAACTGTAATTTAGATGTACTTGCCAAAGGGCATGCTATAGACATTGATAATTCATCTCACATTTCTTCTTTATTTTCTCATTGTACACTATGGGAGCAACGCATTCTTTATTTTTCCACAGGTGGAGGAGGAATGAGGTAGCCTGCATATGTATTTCCTCTCTCCTTTTATTAAGACCTTCTTAATATGAAAGTTGAGTGACATCACTAACACCAGGTAGGATTTTAGTAACTGTTTTCTGTAGTACATAAGTTGACTCACATATACGATATGGTAATAGGTTTCAATTAGTATACATTTATAAAAGTTCAGGATGTTAGCTTGTCAGTGTTGCACCATCCCCCTAAACAACATCTGTGACATCTGAAGAAAAATGAGATCACTAGCAAGCTAGGTGGAATGGAAGAAAAAAAGCAAGAGACATTTCTTATTGACTCTAATGAAAGAACTTTTGCAAATCACTGCTTACACCTTGGCCTGTACTCTGTGCAGTCAGCGCTGGCTTTTAATTTGCTTTCAAGAGCAGTTCAAGGTGTGGATATTGATCTATAAACCCCTGATGGTTGCTCCCTGGGTACCAAGCTACATCTCTTTGTATACGATTGTGACAGCTGAGGTCAATTACAGTCCTGGCTAACAATCACCACCTGTAAACACCCTGAAAAGCTGTCCTTGATAACGTACCCTCAGCTCTAGAGGCTCCCTTCCTGGATGGCCCGGGTCAGAAAGAATTGCAAATCAAGGCCACAGCCAAAATCTCCATTCCAACCACCTGGCTTCTCTTAGGTCATTTTACCTCCTCAGGTTGGCTACTAACCCATTCTTTAGAGCTTAATTTATTTGATTCTGGGCATCAAGAATAGTTCTTGCTGGGGCTGTTTCCCAGAGTCCTTGGAGCACACAGTATTGGCATCAGTGACGTCAGTGCTACTCAGAGCATGGACCACCAACCAGCAGCCACATCTGGGAGTTTGTTAAATATGCAAATTCTTGGCCTCCATCCCATACCCACTAAGTCAGCAGCTCTGGGGATAGGGCCAGCACTCTGTAGTTTAATAAGCTGTCCAGGTGATCCCAATAAACACTCCAGTTTAGGAACCACTGGTACACATGATGATTTCAGGAACTGTGAGAACTCCCCCATGGCCCCCTTCACGCCACACCATGTCAACCTCCCTCCACCTGTGGCACACCTGAATCTTCATCAGACTAACATCTTCTCTTAGTTTAAAGCTTTGGATCCTGCAAGATGCAAATGCCTACGAGCACTTTAAGCTGTCATCAGTTATTTACATCTTCTCTGAACAGTTTCATATTTTTCTGTTTTTACTAGAGAAACGGACTCAAGATGCTGACCTTCAGGTGGGGAGGGATGCCCCAGCCTTTGAGAGGAAAATAGTGCAGCCAGGAGGGAGCAGGGCACTGAGTAAAAACTTCCTTTGAGTTATAATTTTATTCAGCGTGAACTTTATGTCTTGTTCATCTGAGAAGATTTTCAGAGGAATGTCAAGAGGCTAAAAACTCCTGGGCAAATAGAAAAAATATTGAAGGATCCAACATACTAAACCAGGAAGAGATTTGCTTAGAGTTGGAAAAGTGAAGATTAGTCAGTGTGTCCCTCAAATTTTATAATGAGGAAGAGAACCGAACATGGAAATGGAGTGGGACAAATGGAAGGGGGAAATATTGTCGGTCCAGAAGCTTACTAAGGAGTCTCTGAAAGCTTCACTTCCACCATAGAAAGAAAAAGCCTCTGCAGGCATACCTCGCAAGTGTTGTGTTTTCATCAACATTGAGGCAACACCCTCCACCAGCAAAAACATTACGACTCACTGAAGAGTCAAACGATGGATAGCATCCTTTAGCAATGACGTCTTTTTCAAATTAAGGTGTGTACATTGTTATTACATGCTGCCGCACACTTAATAGACTACAATATAGCGTAAGCATAACTTTTAGATGCACTGGGAAACCCAGAAAAATGTGCGGGACTCACTTTATTGTGATATTCTCTTTATTGCATTGGTGTGGAGCCAAACCCAAAGTATCTCCCAGGTATGTAATCACATTTCCACCAATATCCCGGTCACTTGCATTGGCTATTACATAGGGGAGTTTATCTTTTTCCCACTGGGTCTCATTGAGAGCTGAGCAATTGTCTTAGGAGGAGATGGCTGGCTTGGTGGGCAGAGCCTGGACAACGGAGACAGGGAAACTGGCATTCTTAATTCTAACTCCACCAGCAGTTCTGCCAAGCCCGGCGTGAGTCTCTTCACTTCTCTTGGCCTGTTTCTTCCCTGTAAACCAGGAATAAAAACATTCACCTGCCTCTCTGGGGGACTCTGGGGGACCGACTGGCAGATGACAGGGCTGCCCTTTCTGTTTCCAACGGGCCACACAAAAGCTGCCTTGCTGGTCAGGACACTCATTTGTCTGGTTTCTCACAGAGCAACCTTTAATGACGCTCTAGAAAAGCAATTCTGTGTGTAAACTCTATCAAGTAATCACACGGAACTCGAGGCTTTAACTTCTGAAACTGAAGTTGCACAATAGGAAATTGCCAAATGTGGAGACTGTCGGAATTTGAACATGCGCACGCGCCTTGTGTTGGATAATAATGGTATTGAGGAATGTGCAGCTGTTTGTAAGGGAGTGAGTTGTCCCAGTCCTTGGAGAGCGGGGAATGGCAGGAACTGCCTCTAACTATTGTAATCTACAAGATTATCCCATTAATCATACTTGTCTCTGGGAGTACCTTTGTTCTAACTCGAAGTGTTGTTTCTCCCTTGATGCATCCCATGCAAGAAAGCTTCTAATTGAAAACATTACGGGGACAAATTTCAAAATGTTCTTAAATACAAGATGAGTTCTAGCTGCCAATGGAAATAAACTGCACACATCACAGGCTGGTCTGATTACATCTTTTGGTTTTTCGGTTTCTTCTTCTTTTTTAATGTGCTCTCATTTGTGATGATCTTTTCCTTAGGTAGCTTTTCTTTAGGTAGCTCTGAGGCCTGCGTTCTTACCCAGACAAAATGGCTAAGTGTTCCAGGCCCGTGGGCCCGTGGCCTGCCTCTTCTCCCCTTTCCGCACAGAATTCAGCAAGACCTGGGAGATGCAGATGAGTTCGGGGACAAAAATTAAAAGCACATTTTAAAAATGAGAGTCAGATACACCAGGATGGGATGATAGATTTTTATTAATGACACAGTATCAGAGACATTAGCCCAGTTGCGGCAGTATTTCAAAGCCCAGACAGCTTCCTCTTCAGCAGCTGGTGTGACTCTTCGTGCTGTGCCTGGAGCTTCCCCCCACTGAGAAGCTGTACAAATTTGAGGGTGTGTGTGTGTGTGTTTCATCTCAATAGCTGCATAAGAATATGTTACTATACTGGTCCCAGGAATCAGAAATATGCCACATGCATTTGCATATGTCTCTATAATCAATATAAGAGCTGTCTATATTCACACACTCACATACGGTTCACACAATAGATTTTAATATAGATCAGAGCTAGAGACCAAATGCTGACAGCAGGGAGAACAAATAATAAATTGATTTATTAGCTTATGCTTAAAGCGCAGGAGATAACTTTTTGTTTAGCTAACAAGTTCTATATTGATTACAGACCAAAAGTGACCTCTAAGTGTAAAAACACATGAGTAATCGGGAAGAATATTTGATTTCTTGGGTCATATACAACTGGGAAGCCTAGCCCAGCTGGTACTTTCAAATTTGAACTGCATTAGAAGAAAGTGTATATATATATATACTATTTTTGAAACTGAACTAGGAAAATGGAAGTAGCGAGTTACTTCATGAGTTTGTTCAGTTTTTCTTGTTGTCAACATTACCTAATAGTCAAGCCTCAGCCAAAATATCCATACACTAATTCTACTACTATATGTGGCATATGTGTAATGGATGTATTCATTCAACAAATATTTATTGAGTGTCAATGATGTGTCAAGCATGGGGGTGGTGATATTGCTCTCCTTGAGAATCAAACAAGTGTTAAATGTTCTCTTTCTTACCATTCTCTATTTATCTGTTATCTTCTCTATCCCCCCAACTCCTAAGGATTTGAAAAAATTATAGTTGCTCTCATAATTGAGTGTGTATACATACCATCTTTGATTTTAGAAACCATGGCCTTTAAAAGTTTCTTCCTTTATTTATTTATTATTTTTTAAAAGATAGTTTTACTGATTTCAGAGAGGAAGGGAGAGGGAGAGAGAGATAGAAGCATCAATGATGTGAGAGTCATTGATTGGCTGCCTCCTGCACACCACCCCACTGGGGATCAAGCCTGTAACCTGGGCATGTGCCCTGACAGTGAGTTAAACCATGACCTCCTGGTTCATAGGTCAACACTCAACCTTGAGCAACACTGGCTGGGCTAAAGTTTCTTCCTTTAAAGGGATCACTAAAGCACATACTCTTTGGTTCTGCCAGGAGCTGTGCATTCTGCTTGGACCAAAGTGGGAGAGAGCTGGGTTCACTCCAGATTGTCTCTGACATGCTGTGCTACCTTTGACAGTTCACACCAGGGTCTCAAAGCCATGATTTTGGGTAATGGGCACATCATGCAACATACAGATAATGTATCATAGGAAGGTACACTTGAAACCTATATAACCTTACTAACCAATGTCACCCCAATAAATTTTCAGTCTGCAAGAGAGCAAGAGCCATCTGTGCCTCATACACTGTAAAGTGCTTAAAGAGGCGTGGTACTTATGTACAATGGAAGACTACTCAGCCATAGATGAAATATTGCCATTTGCGACAATACGGATGGATCTTGAGAACACCATGCTAAGAGAAATAAGTCAGACAGAAAAAGTCAAGAACCATATGATTTCACTCATATGTGAGATATAAAACTGAAAACAACAAATGAACAAACAAAAATAAACAAAACTCATAGACACAGGCAACAGTATGGTGGTTATCAGAGGGAAGGAGGATGGAAGGGGTAGTAAAGGGTAAAGAGGTGAAACATATGGTGACAGAGGGTGATTTGACTTTGGGTGATGAGCACACAATTTAATATGCAGATGATGTATTATAGAATTGCACACTTGAAACTCACATGATCTTATTAACCAATGTCACCCAAATAAATATACTTTTAAAAGAATTAAAAAAGGGAAAAACAAGTGAAAACAAGCAAACATACAAGCAAAAAATGAGTTGTGAGGACTCCAACCGAAAGCCTGAGGCAAGGGGCAGAGGCAGCTGAGGCCCCAGAGCTGTCCCGTGAAATGGGAGGGCCATTTGTGCCAACCCACTTCCTCGTGTGCGGTCTGAAACAGAACGGCCACATCTGCAGCCCCAGTGGGAGAGGTGGGACTGTCTGGTGAGCGCCCACAGAGGGCTGGTTGGCTGCACGAGGCACAGGTAACCACATGGTGACCATAAGAGGAACTGAGCCTTATCCGACTGCTTTCCAAACGAGGTCAAATAGGCTTTTGCCAAGTGACCCTGCCTCTCTAGTGCACATGGAAAGGACAGTCTTGGGTGAGAAAGAAGCACCGAGCCCACTCTCTGGTCTCAGCTGTGAGATTCCGCTGCTTTGTTTTAGCAAGGGACAGAGAGAAATGATAAACAGCCAAGGGTGTCCCCTGAACCCTCCTTCCCCAGTGAAGTGCCTTTTAGTGGCACTCTCCCTGCCACCTCTTTTCTGCCCAGATATCATGCACTGAGTCTGGGGTATGCAAAAAGCCAGAAAGAGATGGACAGAAAATGATGGGCTGGCTAATTCAATCTCAGCTTAGCGATCACCTCCTCCCGGAAGCCTTCCTGAGTCCTGTTCTCCCCGAGACCACTGTGAGACTCAGGACGCCACTGTAATTGCCTGCATACTTGTCTATACACCCAACTAGACTGTAAGCTCCTGGAGGGCAAGGAGTGGGCCTGTGTTGTGGACCCCAGGACCCTGTATCTAAAGCAGTGGTTCTCAACCTTCTGGCCCTTTAAATACAGTTCCTCATGTTGTGACCCCAACCATAATTTTATTTTCGGTGCTACTTCATAACTGTAATGTTGCTACTGTTATGAATTGTAATGGAAATATCTGATATGCAGGATGGTCTTAGGCGACCCCTGTGAAAGGGCCGTTCGACTGCCAAAGGGGTCGCGACCCACAGGTTGAGAACCACTGAATTCTAATGTGCATGGGGGACCCCAGGCATTTGGGAATCCAAGGAGGCTAATGTGCAGCAGACACAAGCAGGAAAAGGCCTTCCCTCTCTTCCTAGGGTTCTCTGTCTTAGGCTGGGCCAGGTTGATGCTTAGAAACAATTTTTTTTGGGCATGGCTGTTGGGGTGGCCGCAGCAGCAGCATGAGGGAGGGTGAGGACCAGTAGAAAGCAGCAGGCGCGAGGTTATAAACATTTACATGAAGGGCAGTAGGTGCCAGTGGTTGGGGATGGAGAGTTTTGTCCAGGAGCACAGGGACTAGGATATCCTCCTCAGCAGCCTGCCCACGGAGCCCACGAGGAGGCCCAAGCATGTGCACTGGGCCAATGGTGTGAGGTGAGCGACTCCTCTTTGGAATCAGGACTCACAGTTACAGCTCGTAAGTCTGTAATTTTGTGTAGAGAACCCTGCAATTCATTGTTCAGTTTCACTACTACATACAGTTTAGCCGTGGTTGTATCCTCTTTGCGGAATTCAATTAAAGTCCAACTTCAGAACTGTAACCGGTTATTGTTGGAGCAGAAATGCTCAAAACTGGCAAATAGCTAATAATTGTAGTTACCGTTGATTGTTTTCCATAAGCCAAGTCCTGTTCTATGTGCTTTATGCACATTAACTGAAAAAATTCCTAATATCAATTGTATGATGTAGGCAGTATTATCTTCATTCCATTTGAGAAATGGAGATAATTTGCTTCGTCACACAGCTTAAGTGGCAGAGCTGGGACTGGAACATGGCAGCCTGTGTTTGATCTACTTCTCAGAGGAGGACCCTACAGTGACTCCTGGGATGCTCCGGAGGGGTCTGCTCTTCCTGGTGGCTGGGCCGGCAGGCGGAGGGGCCATTAACAAGGCCCGCATGCTGTCAGTCTGCTCCTTTCTCCCTCACCTTCCCCAAGGGCCCTGGGTTTACCTTCTAGGTTCCCTTGAGCATTTGACTAGCTTCCCCCTGTCTGTAGTTTGGTTGTAGTGACTGAGGTTTACCCCAGGTGCGTGGTAAGCGACGAGTGGCAGATTAGAAAACTTGAAGCATAGTCTTCCAACCTCCAGATTTGTTGTCTGATTTTTTTTTAATTGGAACGGTAGCTTTTATAACAGAAAGAATACCAGTGTTTCCCTACTGCCAAAAAGCTTTCTAGAAAGCTCCTGTTTTTCATCGAAGTGATTTTTTTAGAGGCCTCCATGGTTTAAAACTTTTCTTTAGTCATCTACTGTACAATTTGTAGGGCTTTACCCATAGTTTTGAGAATTTGTTCTCTCTGTTTTTTAAACTTAAAAATAACCGTCTTCTTGGGTGAGGCAATAATCATAGCTCAGCAATGTATAATTATATGATAACCATTTCTGTAGAAGTGTGAAGCTTTTATTGCAGGTTGGGGAGAAGATGCCCGGGAGGCAGGAAACCAGACTGTCCCAGGGTGAGTCACCGTTTCCTCATCTAGTAAGTGAGAGAGATGGACTATTGGAAAACTCAAACTTTCTTCCAGCCCTTAAAAGCTTCTGTGAAATTTCAGGAAAGTGTTGAAACTGCTTCAGACTCTTCTGTTGAAATTTCTAGTTTCCTTTACCAGCCTCTACACATCACCCTTTTCTCCTTTCCCACCCGATCTGTGTTCCCAGCTGAGACACCTCGGTGTCCCCTCTGTCATCACCCCCAGGAAAACTCCCCAGGGTTTTCACTGATTCTCTGCTCTGACACCACATTCTCCACTGCCACATGGAGTCTGTTTTTTTTTGTGTTCCGATTTATTAGAATGTTCTACAAACATGAAAGGTCAACATACATTTAACAATAACAACAGTGCCTTCCTATACTTTCCTGGGTGCTTCCGCATACGTTTTATATTATGTCTGCTTCCCACGAACACAGAACATTGTTCTTACTAAGTGTAGGGTGAATAACTAGTAAAAGTAAAGTATGTAAAATGAACCCTCTGATTTTACAGATAAAGAAGGGAAGGAGGAAAGGCAGCTTAACTTGCTCAAGGCTCCCGTGAACTGGTGGTGCCGGGGGACGGCTCAGTCCACAAATCCCACACCCTCTGCATCCAAGCTGCTGGCTTCCACTTTATTATCTCTTTTTGGAGCTTTGGTGGAGCGAGTTTCCTGCCCACCTTTGACAGTCCCTGGGTTTCTAGGCTCCTCGGAAGCACCTCTCTGACGAGAGGGGTGTGGAAGCTGCTGTGTGGTGGAGACACACTGGTGCAGTGTGCGTGCTCGGTAAATGATGATGAGCTGAATGAATGAATGAATGAATGATGGATGCATCCACAGAGATAGAGTTGAGTCCAGTTCCCAGGCAGGAGCACATCTGCAGAATTGCTAGTTTAGATCTATTCATTCAGCTGCACTTCCCATTCACAAACATTGTTGACTGTCAGGTGTTTTCAAATACCTGCCATGCTGGGGAACTGATGTACAGGCTGCCTCAAAGAGGTGGCATTAAACCAACACACACCTCTGAACCCCGCTGACGCAGGAGGCCGCGGTCCTGATCGGTTCAGGTACCATTTTGCAATGCAGAGTCCGGGCCGACTGTGCCAAGGGCAGCCTAGGTACCCAGCTCTCCAACCATCTGTAAGTACTTTTATATTTAGAACTTTCAACTTCTTTTCCCCCCTCTTAAATATTTTCTCACAACTGCTAACAAGAAGCAGCACGGATCGATGTGGTTTTCAATTTCTTTCCTTTCCCTCTTCCTGCCGTGCTGAGGGGTCCAGTGGGTACAGCAGAGGCTGCAGATGGGAAAGGGACAGAGGCAAAGGGACAGCTGGGTTCTCAGTGTTGGGTTCTCAGTGCTGGTGTGAGGCCCTGGAGCCCAGGGGGCCTTCCCCCTCCAGGCTACTCCCCAACCTGCTCTTCCCTTAGCAGGCTTCTGCATTCTAGTCACTGCCCCGGGCAAGTAGAAAGTTCTGGTGCCTTTCAACTGGATCCAGAAGCTATTTTTGAACATTTTCTGTGTTTAGCCAATTCACCCGAGCATAGAGTATGAAATACAAGAAGCTGTGGATTTTCCCTGCACCAGAGCACTGAGGGGTGTGAGCTATATTATATCTTTCATACGTATTGAATAAGTGAGGCAAAGGCACAGGTCGTATATGAATACTTGTTTTAGTGAATCCTCACTTTTGCTTGCTCACACACGCACCATGCTTTGCGTCTGAGTCACATTAGCGAGCACTTCGCTAACGTCCCATTGTGGGGAAACTCAGTTATGTCTTCATCCATTTCGTGCAGGTGAGCTGCGTCCCGGGCAGCTGGGCTGCCTTCCACCGCGCTCTGCCATGGACCGTGGCTCCTGTGACAGGGCCATTGGAGATGCCCATGAGAAAAGAAGCATATGGCTGTCGACAAACCCCCCTGCACCTTTTAATTTATCCCAAGTTCACAGATGGGTAACCCAAACTTCTGGGATGTGCCCAAGGTCATGGAGTTAACTGCGTTAGAGACAGAAAGGGCTCTGGGGTTCTGACTTCTAATTCCTAGCTGGGTCCTTCCCTGTCTGAAAATAAAATACATTAATAATGTATCGTGATTGATGCTCCCTACCATTTCCCTATCATGGTGGGACAATAAAGTATACCTACAACAGTCAGCAATTCCCATTATACTCTAGTATCTTATATCCACTTGGATTTATGTTTTTTTCATACAGTAGCTGTTGTAACTAGTGGATGCATTTTGAAAGGATTGTGGGCAATCAGATTCTCCAAATAGGCTATTCTTCCTGAATTATATTTTCTGATATTCTTTTTTAAAAAAATATTTTACTTAATTTTTAGAGAGAGAGAAAGGGAGAGGGAGAGAAAGAGAAAAACATTGATGTGAGAGTGAAACATCAATGGCTACTTCCGACACACCCCCTACAGGGGATTGAGCCCACAGCCCAGACATGTGCCCTGACCAGGAATCGAAGTGTCAATCTCTCGGTGCACAGGATGACACCCAACCAACTGAGCCACACTGGCCAGAGCTATTTTCTGATATTCTTAATTCTGATTGGACTTTAATGTCTTCTTATTGTAGTCAAGTCAATCACCTTTGTTAATAATTTTTCTAGCCATGTCCCCACTCCAAGTCTCTCTGTTAAGTAATTACAAATTAATATATGTTCATTAAATGTTCATCAAATCACATTCTTTATAATGGAGAGACAGAGTAGTGCCATGTAATGAGAATGGGGTTTGGAGGCAGATAAGACCTGTGTTTGAAACCTGGCTTTTCTCAGATTAGCTGGGTCACCTTATAAAATTAGGAGAATAGTTCTGTTGGTGTTGTTGAGTATAACATGAGATAATGTGTAAACACCTAGTATAGTGCCTGACACACATTAAGTGCTTAATAAGCTTTAGGTAAATTTACTGGGTCTCTGTGCTAAGCTCTTGAAGGACAAAAAAAGGAAAGCATGGTCCTTTCACCAAATCACATGGGGTGACACACATGTAGACAGTTATAAGACAGTGTGATGCATGTCATAATTGAAGGCTCAAAATGCTACAAGTACACGGGGACCCAGACATTGGAGTCATATTTAACTTTCATAAGTCAAACCATGCGTGGTCTGCTTTCTCTCTCTTAAATATATTGGACAACTATACTCTCATATGTATTCTATTATGTACTGTATGTTCTTATATATATATTATAAATTTATACCCTTGTATTATAAAAGTGGGTTTTCCTCCCAACGTGTTACTCAATGTCATGGGCAATTGGAAGATTTTGACAGGTGATGTTAAAGTGACTATTTGTGATGTTAGCCTTATACTCTAACCCTTTCCCCCTCCCAGATGTCACTCAGCTGAAACTGGCTTCACTTGGAGGAGCTGAGAAGGGTCTGCTGGAGGGATTCATTAATCTAGTGCGTTCAGTTAGCCAGCGGGTACTGTGCTGGTGTCACGGCCACACGCTGTGCTGGGAGGGAGGGCACAAAGCAACTCAACCCAAGTGCCCGGGCCGGGTCTTGTCCTCAAGGAGTTTCAGTTTAAACAGAGGGAGGACGGACAAGCAAGTTGTGCTCAATATGTCATCAGAGGCGGGAAGGAGTGCAGAGGAGAGTGATGAATTCTGCTGGGGCCCAGTGCAGCGGCAGGGTCGGAGGGCGGACCCTGCAGGGTGAGTAAGCAATCACTGCCAATTACAGTCAGAAAATCGTTGCTTCTTCAGGAAAGGCAGTGCAGGTAGAGCCTACCAGCAGGAGGCCTGAAGTGACTAAGTCAGACAAATGCAGGACCAGCTTCATTTTAAGGGACTTGAAAGGAAGGTGGTGTCCTCAGTGGCAGGATTTTATCCCAGATTCCTTGTCATCAGCAAGTTTCCAGAGAGCTTTCGTGGAGTGGGTACAACTCATACTTCCAAACTTTATGGAGAAATTAACAAGGGAGTAGTGATGTGAAACATGCTTTAGGAATATGCTTTTTGTGTTCATTGAAAATTGAAAATAAAAATGTATTCAATTATATGTGATTGAACAATATGCATAAAATTATTAGGGGAAAAAAAGAGAAAAGAAAAGCCCCTGTAATTTTACCTTCCTAGAAATAACTACTATTGGCATTCTAACGGCCAGCTTCCAGGTTTTATAATGTGCAAAAGAGAGTGACTGTGAGATCAAGTGATATTTTGTAAACTTTTCACTCAGCAATGTAGTATGAATAGCTTCCTGCGCCAAAAATACATGAAGCTTATTTAAAAAGTATTTTAATGTACGTAGTTACAAGGCAAAATAATTATAAGTTGAATAAAAATGTTTGAAAAAGGAACAATAATAGAAAAATGCTACACTGACCAGTAAGTATAACTTTGGAGTATCTGCAAGACCCTGTAAGCTTATTTGCAAAACAAAACAAAACAAAATAAAAACCCCAAGAAAACTGAAGAGAGGGCTAAAGTTAATTATTCTGTAATTACTATGCTATACAAGTGATGAGAGTTTTTGAGACACCCACTCCCTGGGCATCAGCCAACATGGAAGATACATGTCTGTGAAGGACTGTCGTAAATGTTTCCTCCCACGTCCCGCGTGGTTCAGGGTTCACTATCTGGAAGAGGAGCCGCACACAAATGAAATAGAAGAGACAAGAGATAATTTGGGAATATTGGGGGGCCAGGCGGGTAAGTCCAACTCAAGAGGAAGGACTTCCACCCGTGCTCAGGCCGCACCAACCTTTTATAGTCTGAGGTAAACAATGCAGTGGTTACCATAGTTACAGTTCTTGTGAGTTTCACGTGTTTTGATCATGTTTACACTCCCTGCACTTCCCTCAGCCCATTAGCTTCCCAGGTAAGATCTGGGGAGTTATAAGGTCAAGCCTAATTATGCTAAGAGGCCTGAACACTCTAAGCTGGGACTTGTTTGTGACTTTGCCAGCAGGTCAGTCCGAGGCTCAACCCTATATCAGTTTCCCACAAAGGACGATCAAAATGGGCTTCCCCTGAGCCCGGCCACCATGACCCCTGGAGACTCTCAGCCTTATGCTCCCGAGTCCCATCCTGTTTAAAAAGAGAAAGTTGCTCCTGCACGTGTGTTTTGGCTGTGAATTGTGACACTGTCTTTTGGGGGAAATGGCTTATTTTCGAAGCATAGGATAACAGGTAGAAGAAACCTTACTCCAGAGGGGCTGGGATATGCACTGGGATTAGAGTTGCTCATATTCCAATCCAGTTCTAAAATGACTATTGAGGAGCTCTTTTCTTCTAATAGCAAGTTAGCAAAGTGGTGTGACAGGCTGGGCTGACTGCTGGGAAGCCAGCCTGTGCAAGGACCCCTGCGCGATAGGGCAGGAGAAGCACACGGCAGGGGGCGCTGGGGGCGCAGGCAGTGGCTCAGCTGCCCTTGCTGCTCAGTTCTGCACTGGCAGCTTTTACCCCAGTGTTCTCTGGCCGCTTGAGGTCCTCTGTGATTCATTGCCTGTGTCTCCTGAGAGATGAGATGGCCCAAAGATGACCCAGATGGGCCCCCTCTTGTCCCTGCGGCCACCTGCTCAGTGGGCTAAGCCACACGGCTTTGGTAAGAAAGAGAGTCTGGCAAAAATGCCCCATAGGGATGGGAACAGACAGAGGCTGAAGAGACACATGCCAGGGAGGAGTCTAGGCAGGAACCAGCACCACCACACTAATTAGAATGGCTTGGATCTTTTTTCTGTATCAGGGGCTGTGATCCACAGTTTTGTTTATAATGATCCTATGAGATAGACACTGTCATTATCGCCACTGCATAGGTCAGGAAAGGGAGACTTGGAAAGGTTATGCAACTCGACCAAGTCAATAGTACGAGGCAGAGCTGGAGTCTGAACTTGTGCAGTTTGACTCCAGAATCCACACCGAGCGGCACTGCGGCACACCCCTCGGAGGTGAAGGTGAAGAGGACGGAGGCGGGGGCGGTGAGGGAGGACACACCAACTGGGGGGCAGGAACAGATGGAAATAAAAATCCGACAGAAATGGGGAACTCCAGAACAGAATCAGTTTTAATACATTATGTATATTCTATGCATTTATTCATAGTCTGCTTATTTCTAAAATGGGGTTGAAATAGTTTAAATTTGCTGTCTTAATTTCTTAAAATTTTATTTATGGGCTGAATGTCACTGAGTTTTACAACCTGGCACATTTACAAATTGCATCTCAGTACATATTTTTAAAAAACATGACTATTTTGAAAGCTAATTGAGAATCTTTTTCATTTGGCCATAGTTGAGTGATTATAGCACCTGACTGTATTTCAGTGTCACAGATTTTTGCATTTATGCTCAAACTTCTGAGATGGGAGCCTTAACGAAGCAAACGAGTAGTAATGAGAACAGAGATAAACAGAAGTCCAGTTAAGAATAACTGGAAAATATCTCACCTGCTTGGACGTTGATGGGTTTTAGCATTGAAACTTATGAACCAAAAATATGGCTTTGTCTTGAGAGTTGGAGGACCTACGGTTATACCTTCTTGGAGTAGTTCTACTACGAACTTTAATATTTGAACTGTTTTTATGCTCTTACGTGTAAAGATGGTCCTTTGGTTTGAGTCTCCAGCTGCAAAACCATAAATTTAATAATAATCAAAGAATGGCTTTGGGTGCAAACTTCCAGTTATAAGATAAGTCCTGGGGATGTACCGGCTATAGTTAAGCATGGTGACTGTAGTTAACACTGTTTGGCATGTTTAAAGGTGGTTAAGAGAATAGATCTTCAAAGTTCTCATCACATGAAAAAAATATTGTAATTATGGTGGTGATGAATGTTAATGAAAATTTATTATAGTAATCATTTTGCAATGTGCACATACATCAAATCATTATGTTGTACACCTAACACTACTATAATGTTATATGTCTAGTATATCTCAATAATAATAATTACAACAACAACAATAATAAAAGAATGCTTTGGGGAATGCTCTGAAAGGTTGTGTCCTTCACCTTAGGCCATCCTGTCAGATAGAGAAGAGAGGGTGGAATCCCGATGTTGAAGCCAAGCAAATCCACGAGGAGGAGGTGATGCTCAGCCAGCCTTGCAGGACCACCACTGAGGACTCCTGAGCCAGTGCTCTGTCCAGGAGATCAATTTTCCTCCCTTTTTCATTCTAACGAAATTCTAGGGCTCCTGTGAAAGAGAGGCTTTTGACTGTCAAGGGCACACCACCCAAGACAGGATCTCTGGGTTCATTGCAAATGTGTTATCGGAACAGCAGGGTCATGGGAGGCGCCCTCCCACGAGGTCAGGAGGCTAGACCCTGTCTCAGTGTGGTCACTGGCCAGCTGGGCGACTCCAGGCGGTGAGCATTCCATGACTATAGGAACAGCTAGCTTTCAGGTCGTTATACAAATACTCTGTGGGTCTCAGGGAGAGCAACTGTTTTTGTTTTAAGAGAAATTTCTCTCCTCAGTGGTGAGTTTTGCCTCTGCTGGTGCCTTCTCACTGGTCTGCAGGTGTGTCCTTCTTTGGGCTGATTCACCTCAGTGGAGCCAGGCCCCTTGTCTGGGTACCAATGTTTCGGTTTGGAGACGTGGCAGGTTTCCTGGGCCTGTAGTCATAACTCCTTCACTCGCTCTTGCCGGTGCTGTGCTTCTCTGATGTTACCACTTCCCCACGATGCAAAGGGGCTGAAAGTAGAGAAAAATAACCAACGTGAGTCAGTTTGGCTACTGCTAGAAGTTGTGAGTTTTTTACCTGAGAGGTTAAAACTGACAGGTAAGATGAGATAGATTGGTGAATCTTTGTTCAGTTTCTTTCTGTTTCAAATGGCCAGAGATTCCAGCCAGGTTGGCTGGACTTTCCAAGGATTTAGATATTTTTAAGGAAATAAAAGAGACAATAAATTTGTAAAACTATCCTCAGTTCTCGAGGATTCATTTTGCTTTATGTTTTGTCATTTTGTTTTTATTTCAGTGTTTTTTTGGGGAAAGCAAACCCAAACTGCAATTTTCATGTGTTGTAAACAATTAGAGGGCTCACACATATATTTCGAAGCTTCCTTCCATGGAAAGAGCCTAGCTATTTGCCTTCAGATGATGGGGCTATTGATGAAAGGTATAGAATGCACGAGTACAAGCTAGCATCTGAGATAAATAATAGGGAATTAAGGCATTTTGTCGTAATTTAATTTTTATTCATTTCTAGAAAAAAATTGCTCAACATAACATAAGCTGGGCCCACTCAAATGGGGGGCATGCATATGTTCCCCGTTCTGCCAGACTTGCAACCAATTGGAGTGTTAGCTATTTATAAACTCAAGGTTGACTGAAACCATCTCACCACCACACAGAGCTCCCTCTTTCATAAAAGAAGTCTACTGGTAGGTGTTCGGAGCAAATGTTTAACAAGCGTTTTCCTGCCCTGAAATATGGAGGAGGAGAGGAAACGTATGGCAGTAGCAACTGAGGCCGTAGACTGCGGTACGAAAAGACTGCAGACCAAGGACGGTGTTAAAATCAGTGTGTCCATATGGGACATTCATTGACTGGGAAACCGGAGGGGGAGGGCTGCAAAGAAAAGACGTGATGAGAAAAGAATGAGAAATGTGCCTACTCCTTCCAAGATGATGAAGAGAAAAGCAGGTGGTTCTTTTTGACTCTAGAAGGACCTGCTTCCAGTGACCTAGGGGTGCTCATTTGGGAAGGAAAATCGGAGCCACTGGCAAGCTGTTTACGTGTTGCTCTATTGGTGGGAAGAGGGAAGCAAAGGAAAAACTCCTTTTCTTTTCCCGCAGAAGAACTTCAATTTGGTAACCTGCAGTCACCAAGGGGCAGGAGATGGGACAGAGATGTATCAGGGCTCAATGAGTTGCAAGTGCCAGAGAAAACCAACCCAACAGGCTTTATAAAAGGAACTTTAGGTTCCCTTCTAGAAAGGTCCAGGGCAGCCTGGCCATAGGGACAGCTGGATCCAGGGCCTCAGGAATAGGTGCAGATCTTCTCTCTCTCCATTCGACTCTCTTCCCTGTCACTTCGCTCTTGAGCTCTGCATGCTTGTACAATAGCTGCTTGCACCTCCAGGCCAGGATCCTTTCAGACTACTGTCTGCTGGTTAAATAGCTTATTTTGCTCCAACAGTTGACAAAAACAACTTTCGTTCTAATTTTCCTTGGCCTGAATTGGATCATGTGCTCATCCGGGTCATGCACTGATTGGCTTAGGCCTGGGCCACGAGGCTGCCTGGAGTTGGGGTGGAGCACATCCAGTGAAGCATAAGGACTGGGAGCAGACAGCCTGAATGGATGCTGGGCAGCAATGGGCACCAGAGAAGGGAACCCCCACATGCTAGGATCTTCGTTCACGTTTTCTCAAGCAAACCTTCCATCCTTCCTGTGAGGAAGTTGTTATTCCCACCATTTTGTAAATGAGGGCACTGTGACTTAGAGAGATGAAGTGACTTGTGGTGATAAATGCCAGATGGGCTGGGGTTTGAACCTGTGCCTATAGACCCTGCTAACACTCTTTATGCATCTAACCAACATGTAAAGCCCAGCCCATCTAACCAAACCCTCCTCGGCTATTTGCCATTTCCCCACTTTATTATTTTTTTTTAAAGAAATGTAGTTCTGTCCAGGATGACACGGAGGCATCTGTCTGTAGGAAGGGTGGGAATAGGACCTTGCTGGTATCAGAACCCCTGAAATTTAGTTAGAAAAAAGTAGGGAAGTCTGAGCTGTCATCTGGGGTCTATTGACCACCAGGGTCATGGAGTAAAGGGGAGTATTTTCACTTCTCCTCCTCCTCTCTTATATGGGAGCATCATCACCTCACATCTACTTCTCCATGACACCCTGGACGCTCCTCTCTCAGTGGGCACATCCCCTCCGCACTGTGAGACCAGTGGCACTCCCTACCCAGGCACTTCAACAGCTCACCATCAAATCCTACTCCACAAAACCTCAAGGCCTCTGTCTGGACCTCACAGGCCGCTATAATCCTGTCCTCCACCCCTCCCCGCTTCCAGGCCACTCCACCAATCCTACTTTCTAGTTCTAGTCAGATTGGTCTTCTCCGTGTCCCACAAACATGTAAGGCCCATTCCTTCCTTTGCACCACGACTCCCTGCCCAGAATAACTGTCCTCCACTCCTCTTCCTGTTAAGAGTCTGCAGGGCCAAGCTGTTCAGTGAAGTCCCCTGGACTTCCACTCTCTGGGTCTCCTCTTCCCCTAAGCAACATTCCATTTTTATTCTTCTGTATGGTCACACACACATTCAGCTGTGTACCTGTATACATTATACATATGTGTGTGTGTGTGTGTGTGTGTGTGTGTGTTCACCTGTATTCAAATACTGTTGTCTTTCTGAGGATAGAGCCCATGTCTCAGATTTTTAAAATTTAAATTAATTTTACTTATTTATCAAGTGTGGGGCTATCCTTACACTTGATTTAGTTGTAGGCTTATATAGACTCTTTTTTTTTTGTCAATAAGAAGTTATTGACTGCTTCAAAGTATTTATCAAAGGAAAGTGTGCACCTGATAATATATCAAATAGTAAAGAAGAACTCAGGATAGAAAGCAGCACTCTTGCTTCACTTCTCATCACCAGTTCCCACCAATAGTTCCATTTAGTTCTCTCCACATCCATAGTCTACATTATCTGCTTACAAAGTTATTTCTTGATTTATAATATTAGACAATATTATTGACTTTCTTTTGTGAAAATTTAGAACTTACCTAAGTTTTACTAATTTCTTCTTCCCAGTATTTGATAGTTACATTATCATTTTTCTTCTTTTAGCAATCATTATAATTTTGAAAATTATACTTAATTATCTATTTATTGTTAACTTTTAAATGTAAATTGGTATATTAACTAAGTTTTTGATGGAAAGGAGATTGCGTTGATGACAAGTTGGCTGGCTGTTAACCATCCCCTCTCATGAGATTACAGGTGTATCAGAGAATGTAATATTTATGCATGTAACCCATATAAAGCCTAATGCCCTCCTGTCCTACCTCACTGTGCTGCATTCAAGAAATATTCATTCTTCACCCAAAATAATTTTAAAGCAATTAAAATCCTCACTACAGATTCTTGTGAAAATGTTAAAACAGAATATTTTAAAAACATATTTTTTATTATGAACACTTATAACTTAGTGTATATTCTTTTATCCCTGTTACAAGGGGTTAAGGTATTAGAGCATGTTAGTGTTAATCTGAGAGTCTAGCCTTTACCTGACCCCTTATTATTGGGTGCTTAATTTAAGCCAGTTACCACTGAACAGGACACACCTTTTTCTGGAGAGGAACAAAATGGATGGGCAAACTGCTGAGACTTGGGGAGACAAGACTATGTCTGGGAGGGATGAGGCTGAAAGACAGGTAGGGAGTTAGCAGGGAAGGAAGGAAGACAAAAGTAACCACCTAGGACAGCAAACTTTTCTTAGGATTAGGATATTTGGGGCCCAATGACTTATTATGGTACAAATTCAAAATACATGATAAAAAATTAAAGATGTACAGCCCTGGTTGGTTTGGCTCAGTGAATGGAGTGTCAGTCCATGAACTGAAGGGTCCCGGGTTCAATTTGGGTCAAGGGCACGCACCTTGATTGCAGGCTCATCCCAGGCCCCATGGGATGTGTCTCTCTCACATTGATATTTCTCTCTCTGTGTGTCTCCTCCTTCCTTCCTCTCTCTCTAAAAATCAATGGAAAAATGACTTGAGGTGAGGATTGAAAAAAAAACAACAATTAAAGAGGTACATAAAAAGACACAATGAAAAGTGTATCTTCCTCTAATGCCTGGACTGGCACTCTGTTATCAGTTTCTTGTGTATCTTGATAGATATGTGCATAGAGGAAGATATAACTATGTCTTCATTTTCTCCCAAATACTGTAGTATTCTGAAAACACCAGCCCTTGCTTTTTATTTTTTAAACAATGTAAATTGTATTATTCCATAAAACTTCATATAGAGCTGCCTCTTTTTTCTTTCAACATTCTATGGATCTACCACAGTTTATATAAATTAGTGGAGAATAATTTCAAAGATATGTTATGTAAAGAAATTCATTGAATTTATTATTTAAAGGATGCATGGGTGACTTCTTAAGTGGTTTCTAGTCTTTTGCTGTGTTAAACAATGCTGCAACTAGGTACCTTTTAGGTACCTAAATTTGCATATGTGAATATAATTGTAGTTTTAATTTCTATAAGTGGACTTGCTGAGTCAGAGGATATGTAAATTTAAACTTTTGCAGGTGTTATATATTTATAAATATTAATAAACTAGAGGCCTGGTGCATGGATTCGTGCACCGGTGGGGTCCTTTGGCCTGGCCTGCGCCCTCTCACAATCAGAGACCTCTCAGCGGATGCCGGACTGCTGGTTTCGGCCTGATCCTTGCAGGCCAAGCTGAGGGACCCCACTGGTGCACAAATCTATGCACCAGGCCTCTAGTATGCATATAAGATCTTTGGTTAATCTCTTCCCGCCCTTCCCCCCTCCACCCTTCCCTCTGAGATTCATCAGTCTGTTCCATGTTTCCATGCCTGTGCATTGAGTGCCTGCCCCCTGGTGGTCAGTCTGTGTCATAGCTACCAGTCAAACAGTCGAATGGTTGAATGGTCGAACGATTGCTTAGGCTTTTATATATATAGATTATAAATAAATATAAAAATAATATATTATATATTTAAAATATGATTATATAAAAATAAATTTATATATCTGTTTTATTATATTTATAAATAAAAATTTATATTTTATATCCATAAATGGATATTTAGTCACTTTTTCTTTTTTTTTTTATGTAAGCATCGATTTTTTTTATTTATTGCTTAAAGTATTACAAAGGGTATTACATATGTGTCCATTTTATCCCCCCGCCCTAGACAGTCCCCTAGCCTTCCCTATCCCCCAGTGTCTTATGTCCATTGGTTATGCTTATATGCATGCATACAAGTCCTTTAGTTGATCTCTTACCCCCCTACCTCCTGCCCCCCAACCCTCCCCGGCCTTCCCGCTGCAGTTTGACAATCTGTTTGAGGCAGCTCTGCCTCTGTATCTATTATTGTTCAAAAGTTTATAATGGTCTCTATTGTCCATGAATGAGTGAGATCATGTGGTATTTTCCCTTTATTGACTGGCTTATTTCACTTAGCATAATGCTCTCCAGTTCCATCCATGCCGTTGCAAATGGTAAGAGTTCCTTCCTTTTTAGAGCAGCATAGTATTCCACCGTGTAGATGTACCACAGAAGTTGTATCAGTTTACAATTCTACTCTGTTTTCAAATCTTAAAATTTTGTGGTAAATAAGACATGACATAAAGCTTAACAATCTTAACTATTTTAATTAAATGTGCAGTCCATTACTGTTAAATACCTTCACATTGTTATGCAACCAATCTCCAGAACTTCATCTTGCAAAACCGAAACTCTGTACCATTAAACAACTCATTTGCCCCATTTGCCACCCCCCCAACAACATCCATTCTACTTTCTCATTCTATTAATTTGCCTATTCTATGTACCTCATATAAATTGATCATACAGTAGTTGTCTTCTTGTGTCTGGCTTATTTCACTTAGCATAATGTCCTCAAGGTTCATCGATGTGTAACATGTGTCAGAATTTACTTTCTTTTTAAGGCTGAATACTATCCCACTTTCTGTATATAACAAGTTTTGTTTACCTATTCATCTGTCAACGGACCCTAGAGTTGCTTCCATCTCTTGGCTATCATGAATAATGCTGCTATGAACATTGGGTATGCAAATATCTCTTTGATATCCTGCTTTCAGTTCTTTTGAATACATACCCAGAAATGGGATTGCTGGATCATATGGTACTTCTATTTTTAATTATTTGAGAAATGCCCCCATTGTTTTCCATTGTAGCTTCACCATTTTACATTCTCTCCAATAATATACCAGTATACTCCTACTGTGGTCGAGAATGCCCTCTCTCTAACACTGTCAATTACAGTATACTAGGAGCCCAGCGTGCGATTCGAAATCGCATGGTGCCGTCCACCCTCGAGTCCCCAGTGTGGCCCTGCCTCCCCCTCGGCCCTTGAAGCAGCTGCAGCTGCTGCTGATCAGGCCCTTCCCCAGCGCAGGCACGAGGAGGCCCCTGCCGCCGCCCCTGACGCTGCACGCGCAACCTCCTCCTGTCCCGTCGACCTGTTTAATTAGCATATTTCTCTAATATATACATGATCAAATACTTTACTTGTCACTATAATTTACTTAGAAAAGATCCATTCCCTTATCAATGAAAAAATTTTAGGGTTCCTTGCTAGGTTGTGCAGAGGATTTTAAAATGCAACTAGATTGATGCCTACTTTTCTAAACACATGCATTATGTGAAGGGAAGAGGGCAGGTTGCAACTTCATTTCCTCCAAAGACAAAAGGGAGACAAAATTGTTTTCAAGCCTAAATAACTTATTTTTAAGGCAAAGTGTGTGTCATCTCACCACGGTGGTTGACAAAACTGCTCAGTTTGCAAGGAATTAACTTCCAGGCTGACAGATCAGCAAGACTGTAATTCCAGACTTGTCCAATTATGTGATGTCAACCAAAGAAAGAAGGGCTGCTTTCAAGGGGAAGATAAAAAAAACCAATCACAGAACTAGAACCTTCTAAAGAACCCACTGTCAGGAGGCCACCAAAATAGAGCAATAGAGAAAGAAACTCACTTCAGACAGAAACACAGCAGAGCTTTTGCTTAAAGAATGTTGTAAAATCGGTGATGATAATATGCCCCAATTAGATGGCAAATCAACCCTTCTAGTAAAAATATGAGTTATCTACCACTATTAAAATGATCCTGAATGTTTATTGTGTGTTGTATCTGACTGATGAAAAAATTCCATTAACATAAAGTGCCTGATATTTGCATTCCTTTGTATACAGTTGCATTTAGTACTATTTTGTATTCTACTCTTTCCCCTGGACATGATTTTGTATCCCTATTTGCTTACGGCTACATGGTCCAGCACTCATATTCTTATAGTAGATACCTAGTTTATAGAACTTTAAAAATTTATTTATTTAAGAAAAGGAGTTTTATGACTTTCAAATTCATGCAGTAACTGCTGACAGGACAAGGGGAAGTGGGAAAGTGGAAGTTGCCTATGCATTTAAGAGAATCCTGTGAGTGCTTTAACAAACAGATAAGATGTGCTTCAAATGAGCTCATCCATGGTTTGAATAAAAACTGCTGGGAAGGTGGTGCTTAAGCAGTTTGTGGTCTTTGATGCAAATAGGGTTGACATTCCCTTTGCTTACTACATTGTTCAAGCTTCCTTTCGGAGCTGGTGTACCCAAACCTCAGCCCCAGGTGTTCATGGCTGGTGCAGAGCACTGGTCCACAGCCCTGGCTGCACATTAACATTCCCTGGGAACTTTTGGTGTCCAGGTATCCAGACTTTATCCCAGATCAGCTCCTTCAAGAAGGGGTCTGGATATTGATATTTTCTCAGATATAACGAGTGATTATAATGTGCAGACAAGGCTGAGAACTACTGGTCAGGAGACTATGTTAATGAGCATAGTCTGATTTCTATAAGCAGTTCTGTTTAGGTGACCAGAAAGCAAAAGGTGTACCTGGATTCCCCTCCCTCTCCCAACTGCTAAAGTAAAAAGAAACAGCCTGAAGTGCAGATGTGTTAAGATAGAAATATTTAGTCATTTAGCAAACATTAGTTAAGCATCTCTTATATGTTTAGTTTTAGGCGATTTGAATGGTATGAAAATAAATAAGACATTGCTTTTCCTGTTTTTATACTACAGAGAGATAAAAAATGTAAATTGAATACCAATAATATATAGCAAACTCTGTTTGATTCAAGAGAGATGTACAGGCACAATGCAATGGGGGCTTACTATCACTTCCGGAGGGGAAGAATTTGAGGAGGAAGGTTCCATTGGAGCGGCCCCTGGTTTCGGGGGACGAATTGCATATCCTGAGGTGTGGGAGCAGGCGGTGCGAAGATGAGCAGGAAGAGAGAGGGAACACATGGGTTATACGGTGAAACCACTGTTTTGGTGTGGCCCCAGCTTGGGTTGCGTGGAGCAGAGGATTAAAGGGACAGATAACACAGGTTTTGAATTTCAATACAAGAGTCCTACATTTTTTGTACAACATGTAAAAAAGGCCTCATTAGAGACAATTTCCTTTGGACTGTGTTGATGGGAAAATCCAAGATTGGAAAATATTCTATCTTGATAAAAGCCCATAGTGGTAAAGATGCTAAATCCATCCTTGTCTGCCCTAAGGTTTTCCAGAATTGCTCATTCTTTCCAAGTGGCCTCTGAGAAGGGAGGTAAAGGCTCTGTGTTTTTCCCCTCTGCCACATTCAATAATGGTTAAAGACTTAATTATCTTTTTATGAGCCCAACAGTCCTAGTTTTCTGTTGCTCAAACACAAAGGCATCATTGCCTTAGGCAGGCATTCAACTATTGACTAGGAGGAAAGGAAAGGCAGCAAAGATAGATGAGTGAGTGCGGTGTGTAGGGGGGTGAGAGCAAGCCCTGGAGACATAAGCCTGGAGGGCTAACCTGCAGATGAAATGAGAAAAGGCAGGTGAATGCACACAACACTGTGCATAGCACCTGGTCAGTACAGATCTACCTACAAACATTTTCCCCCACCTGAGAAACGCCTAGTTTTTATTTTATTTATTTTATTTTTAAATGTGTTTTTTATTGTTGATAGTATTACAGATATCTCCCATTCCCTCCCTCCTACCCCCTCCTCCCAGCCCCTACCCACCTCCTATCTCTTTACTACCCTATTGCCTGTGTCCAAGGGCTATGCATATAATACCTACAAACATTTTTAAATAATGGATTAAGAACTAGTGAACACAATGAAATATAACTCCTGTGCTTTTCTTTGTAACTTATTATCATGAAATATTACAAGTATAGCATATTATCTTTATGCTTCATCAAAACCTCAGCATTTGTGTCACAATAATTCTTTAAAGGAATCAAACTTACATACAAAAATCTGTGTTGTTTATGGTTTTAAATTTTGACACATATAGTGTTTTACTATGTATATTACCTGGCAACTTCCTTTTTTTACTCAACATTCTCATATGAGATTTACTCATATTGATTCCTGTAGTTACAGTTTATTCACTTTAATGGCTGTATAAGTGGATCATGTTATATGAATACGCGGCAACTTGTTTATCCATTCATGTCAATAGACATTTGGGTTGTTTCCAAATGTCTACTTTACAGTGGATGCTGTAGTGATCATCTCTGTATGTGATTCCCTGTGCAGATGTGAGAGAGTCTCTAGGGCATATATCTAGGAGAGGAGTTTCTGGGTCCATAGATATGAGCATTTTCAACTTTATGTGGCCAAATTGCTCTTGAAAGTGGTGGTACCCATTTAAACTCTGGACAGCCATCTACAAAGACTCCTAGTTGCTCCTAACCAATGTCTTCCACACTGTAGTGTCCTCTGCTATGGCGTGAGTTTAGCGTTTTAGTGGTTCAGTTGTGGGTATTGCATAGGGATCTTTCGGGGGATGATAAAAATGTTCTTAAATTGGGTTGTGATGATGGTTGCACAATTCTATAAATTTATGTAAAGAATCAGTGAACTGTACATTAAAAACAGGTTCCCTTGCACTGCCTTTGATGTTCTACCTGCTTCCCCCGGCCTCCGTCCTTACCTGTGCAGGTTTCCTCAGCTTCACCTTCTGGCTCTCTCTTATATCCATCTTCTCTCTTCCTTCACCCAGATGAATTCTGTTCTCAATCAGTTATCCCACTGCAGAAGTTTAGACAGGTTGATATCTAAAAAGTTATCCATGATTGATTAAGGTTTATTTGCATTTTAAACAGAATCATTGAAAAAATAACTAGAGTTAGAAAGTTTGGAAAGAGCTTGTATTAGTTTGCTCAGGCTGCTATAACAAAGTACCAGAGACTAGGTGGCTTAAACAACGGAAATTTAATTTTTTTCACAGTTCTGGAGCCAGGAAGTCTAAGATCACAGTGCAGGATAGTTGGCTTCTGATGAGGCCTCTCTGGCTTACAGATGGCCATCTTCTCCCCGTGTCCTCACGTGGCCTTTTCTCTGTGCACTTGACTCCCGGTGTCTCTTCCTGTTCTTATAAGGACACCAGTCCTATTGAATTAGGGCCCTGTGATTACAACTTCATTTAACTGTAATTACCTCCTTAAAGGCCCCATCACCAAATAGTTACACTGGGGTTTTAACCTATACACTTTGGGGAACAAAACTCAGTTCATAACAGATCTTACAGATAGGTCATTTGACCTTGTCATTGGTAGATATAGAAGATGCTGAATAGAAAATCTGTAGTCATTCCAAAAGGAAATGATCATTTTACTCATTTGGACTAATTCTTGGAAGAAGCAAAGTCAAATTAGCATCAGAAAGACTTAATCAGAATATTTTTGTTCTCATGATTTATTTCTGTGTAATAATTTACCCCCAAAACTTTGTGGTTTAAAATAACAATAACAATTTTATTATGCTCATAGAATCTGTGGGTCAAGAATTTGGGAGGTGCCTGGCTGAGTGGTTTTGGCTCTGGATCTTACATGTTGTTGCAATTAGATGTTTCTTAGAGCCAAAGCAGTGGCTGCTGGGACAGCTCTTTCTTCATGGAGTCTCAGGGCCCCTCCACATGGGTTCTCCACGTGGACCAGTGGCCTCGGGGTGGTCATTTGCTACACAAGGGCTCACCACTCCAAAGACATGTGTCCTAAAAGAACGAGGCCTCCTATAACCTAACCTGAGGTCACATTACATCACTTCACCCCTGAGATTCAAGGGGAGGGAGCACAGCCCCTACCTCTCAGTGGAAGGAGCATCCAGATCCCATTATAAAGAGAGTATACAGGATGGGAAATATTGTGGTGGCCATCTTTGGAAAATGCAGTTGGAAAACTTTCCACAGTTGAAGGTATGCTGCTCTGCCTGGGGCTCTCCCTCATTGGCATCTAAGCAGGGGCCAAGCAGCTTTGGATTCCAGCCTGGCCTTGTCAGCTCTTCATTTTTATGAGTTTGTTCCATGTCCAGTTCAGTTAACTATCTGTTATGACATTGTGTTTCTCTTAACTGGCCACAGAGAACATCCCTTCTTTAGGTAGTGGCTGGGGATACCTGATGTTATGGGCTGACTTATGTCTCCTCAAAATTCATATGTTGAAATCTTATCCCCTGGTTCTTTACAATGTGACTACTTTTGGAGATAGGGTCTTTGAGAAGATAATGAAGTTAAAATGATGTCATTAGGGCGGGCCCTAATCAAATATGACTGTTGAACTCCTAGGAAGAGGAAGTTAGGACACAGACACACACAAAAGGAAAACCCTGTGAAGACACAGGGAGAGGCAGCCATCTGCAAACTAGACAGAGCGGCCTCGGGAGAACCCAGCCCTGCTGACACCTTGATCTTGGACTTGTGAGGAAATGAATTCGTTATTTAAGGCATCTAGTCCATGTTGATTTGTTATACAGCAGCCCTCGCAAACAAATACACTTATCAAAAGTTTGATCGTATGAAATATATTTTGAGTGATGTCTTCGAAGGGTCCATTTCTTTGGACCATGTTTTCAAACTTATTTTTAAAAGTAGAAGATGATTTAATTTTTTCACAAAAGTTAATATTACATAAGTCCTCAATCAATAAAATGTACAAATAGTATTTAATTGGAATACAATTTTCTTAGAAGTTTGAAATGTTACTGTATAATGAAGGTACTCAATAGGGACATGAAGTGGCTCTGAGGACACGCGTACTCAAAAACCTATGGCATTTGGGCCAAAGGTGACTGCCAACCCTAACCTGTGCTTTGTTCACCTGAGAGTCTCTCCCTTACTATACAATGGGATATTCTCCTTGCTCACAAAATTTGGTGTTATGTTATTAAAATAGCACTCCCACTGCCTCCTCACCCTAGGCCAGAAAAATAGAGATGGACACTTAGCCTGCAGTTCTTGGAAGCTGCTCAATTTATCATCAAGCTTCTATTGTTTTCTATATTAAAGACCCAAGGGACGCCCCAGTGGGTCTGAGTGAGACTGCAGAGTGGCAAAGCAGAGAGATTTGATGTGATCTGCTGACCACACACAGTCCAGGGTGACAGGCATGGGCTCTGGAGCCTGAAGACCTAGCTGTGCATCCTGACTTGACCATTACTAGCCATGGGACATGCCAGACATCTCACCTGAGTCTCAGTTTCCTCATCTGTATTAGGGGGGATTTTACATTTCCCTGTGGGTTCTTGTGAATAGTAAATTAATATAAATGTGTGTTTATCCAGCGCAATGCTCTGCATATGACTCATTAAACATTTATTTTTCTTCCCCTTGGGAAAGTAACTGAAGGGCTTCAATGAGATAATGTAGAAGGAAGTACTTTGTAGTCTCAGAAAAGTCATCTCTGTGCCAGTTGGAATTATGATGTGGTTTGACATTGACTCATTACTGACTGGTGGGTCTGAAGGAGATGGATATTTATTTTTCCTTTGGTGAGAAAAAGGGGATGAGAACATGCAGAGGGGAACACGGGTGTCCTGGACCCTGCAAATCTGCCCAGTGCCACTTGCGCAGGCTTGAAAAGATGATGGGTAGAATGAGTTTTGAAAATGATAAGAGCACGGAATCTCTGAGGGAAGGTGGGGGAGGGTGGGTAGGTGGGAGGTGATCAACCGAAGAATTTGCATATATGTATAATCTATAGACAATAGGGTGGTGAAGGCCTGGGGTGGGGAGTGGGGGTGGGCCAGAGAGGGTTAATGGGGGAAAAAGAGGGACATATGTAATACTTTCAACAATAAAGAATAAAAAAAGAAAATGTTTCTGCGAGGCTGTACAAACTTTTTTCGGTCACCAACTGATCAATTTTATGAATGATTTTGAAATATAGTGGGAGGCTCAAGAGTTCATACCCTACCCCAAATGCCAGTGTGATTCATGTCAGAATCTAACAAATAATTTCCCATGTCATTACAGCTGTCGTTTGGACATTGCCATTTTAAGTATTATCAAATAACTGTAGAGTATAGCTAAGAGTCTGTTTTATGGATTTGCCACACTGTATTGGAAATTGTGTTTAAATCTGCAAAGAATATAGTTGTTGGGACATCAAGAACAGATGGGTCTGAATGTGGCGGTTTTCCTCGAGCAGCCCTGAATTAGCATCATAGATATTGAAGATGGCAGACACTAATGCTGCCCTTTGCCAAGAGGGACAGCTGTGTCCTTATGAGCTTTTCATACCCTCTGCTGTGGGTTGGGCTCTAAAAGTTCCTTGTTGCCTCTTCCCTTGCTGGTTTCCCAATAATTACCTTCTGAAGTTTGGACTGGCTGCATTATAGACACCCGCATCCCTAATTGTGAAATCATTCTTTTCCTTAGAGCAGTGGTTCTCAACCCTCCTATTGCCATGACCCTTTAATACAGTTCCTCATGTTGTGGTGACCCCCAACCATAAAATTATTTTCATTGCTACTTCATAACTGTAATTTTGCTACTGTTATGAATCATAATGTTAATATCTGATATGCAGGATGTATTTTCATTGTTACAAATTGAACATAATTAAAGCATAGTGATGAATCACAAAAACAATATGTAATTATATATGTGTTTTCTGATGGTCTTAGGCGACCCCTGTGAAAGGGTCGTTCGACCCCCAAAGGGTCGCGACTCAGGTTGAGAACCGTTGCCTTAGAGGCTCTCCCAACGTAAACGTTTTAATGCTATAATCATTCAGATAGTTTTCTCCCCACTTTTGCAGTTAACTCTTGGGCTGTCTTCTGAAAAGATTCTTCCCTTTCTCTTGTCTTTCTGTTGGTTAGTTGGCCTTCAACTAGCCCCATCTCTGGCATATACTGTGTGAATAGGAATTAACTAGCCATGGGATAAATAGCTGCCTTAAGTAGCTACCTGCTCCTTTGTCTGATATTCCCCATTTGTGGGGTTTTGCAGGTTTTCCATTCTTTAGGTATTTTTTGTTTGTTTGTTTCTTTTTTTTTTTAATCATGAAACTCCATTAGGAGCTGATCACCTTACCAATTGGCGCCATAGCCAGCTGTTAACATGCTAGTGGACACTTATTCTTTGGAGAACAACCTTCTGAAGGAAACTGGATGGGAATGGGTAATTTTAAAGAAAAAGAGTAATGATATGAGTGGCAGAAAGATTTCCAACCTATGCTTCATAGTTTTTCTTAGAGTTACAGACTGAATCAGAGGGAAGGATTAATGAAATGCTTTGCTTAGTTTCTTAAGTATAGGAAACAGCAAATTGGATCAAATTGGTTCAGTTCGAGACGTAAGGGGGAAGTAGGGCATACCCGTTGTTTTCCATTTTGGCTGAAATGTGCGTGTGCGTGCTCGTGCGCATGTGTGCGTGCGTGCGTGTGTGTGTGTGTGTGTGTGTGTGTGTGTGTCCATGCCCTACCATCAGTGATGACAATGGGTATTAGAGATTGGAAGGAGGGGAGGTTGAAGAAAGATGGGAACTCTGAACCAGCCCCTTCTTACTGAGCCGAGGCTTGTTGTAAGGCGTGAGACAGGGTGCCCTCTCTCTAAAAACCTTTCGTCGAATGGAGAAGTCAGGATGTTTAAAGGGGAAGATAACTTTGCAACAGAAGGCCATGTGTGCTTAGGGCCAAATGAGACCCACTAACCAATTTGGAATTCAGAAGAGGGCTGGTAGGTTAAGGGAGGGTCCCAGAAGAGGTGGGCCTTGAAATGGGCCTTGAAGGATGGGGAGGGTTCAGAGGCAAAGAGCATTCCAGGTAGGGGAAGGCAGAAGTTCCCAAGGTCTGTCTAGAGGGCAGGAAGCAGCAGTTTGCTGGCGCCCAGGGTTTGCCAAGGAGAATGGTGGAGGAGAAGCCAAGGGAGGGAGAGAGAAATGCATTGGGGTATATGTGAGGAGCCTGTGGTACATGACACGTGGAGGTACGAAAATGGTCATGAAGAAAGGAGCAAGACGGGCCTAGGCCACTGCAGGAAGGCGGCGTGGTTTTGCATGAAGGCCATGCCTCCAAGTAATACCCTTCTTCTTACTTTCAGATTTATTTTTTCAAGTAGAATTTTAAACGTAAACAAAAGTTGCATGAACAGAACAAAGAACTTCTGAAATTACAGACCACCTGTGAGTATATATGCCAGCTCAATGTTCTATCTCTTCAAATACTTTGTGTATAATTCCTACAAACCAGCTCCTTCTCCACATCACACAACACACCATGAAAACCAGGAAATTAAATCTGGTTCATTACCAACATCTGATCCTCAGACCTCATTGAAGTTCGGCCAGTTGTCCGGACAATGTCCTTTACAGCAAGACGGTACTGTTCAGAATCACACATTGCATTTAGCTGCCAGGTCTCTAGTAAGGAAGAAAGCCTGGGAGAGAGGGAGGATGAATAAAAAGGAAGTTTTTTTTTTTTTTTTTTTTTTTTTTTTTAAAGATTTCACAAACCATCACCCTGACAGGAAGTAGCAACAGGTAGTGCTTAAAACTGTATTTTCCTTTTACAATATAGTCAACTTTCAATTATCTGCCCCGATGAGTGGTAACATGGACACATTCGGAATACTTCTGGATTTTCTAATGTATTTTGCAGCATTTTTATAGTTATTTATTTCCCCTTTCTGGTTTTATTTAACGTACACAAGCACACCTGCAGGTCAGAGATTTCTGGGTAGAAGTAGAAGTTGCTTCTTGTGATCTTTTAATACTCCACAAAGTAGAAAACGGAGATTTTTTTATATTGCACTTACTTGGAAGGGCGTCAGTTGAACGTAAGCACAGCCCCTATCAGAGGCCTGCTCCTAGGCTTGGCCTGAGCAAACTCCATTGCCAGGACTGGCAGGTGCTGCTGTAGTTTCCTCCGTAGCCCAGAGACCCAGCCTTGCCGTAACTGTTTATTTCATACAGCTTTCATCTTTCATTTTGCAAAATGAGTCATGTAGAGTGTGATAAATGTCTCTGAGTGATTCCTTACCCGCAAACTTGTCTTCCTCTGATAAGACTGAGTATTTTCTGCACAAAAATGAGAATTTTCAGATAAGGTACAGATAAGTGACCTTTTGTGCCTTTTTGCTTTGAGTTTTTTGGCTTCATTCATTCATTGATTTCTTCATTCAGCTTACATTTAAGTGAGCATCTACTGTTGCCATATGGGTACACATGTACAAATAAGAATAACTTTTGTTCTCAAGGAGTTTGCATTTGACCTGGGGAGAAAGGCAGGTGTTGAAAATGACCTTCATGGCAGAGACTGACCAAGGCCCGCGGGCCCAGGTGAAGCGTCCTGGCTTTGATGATCAGGGCAGGTGTTACGGAAGGAGTGCACTGAATGTGAAGGGGGACAGGTGCCTTCCGCTTGGAGTAAAGTTGGGGACTCCACTCTAGGCTGGTTCATAGCTTACTCTCAGAGGAACGTATAAATTCCTCCAGTGCCGTGTATTTCTTTGGAATTATGCTATTCCCACCAGCTCTCTAGTGTTAGGAGGGGCGTAGCAGGCAATACATAGATGTATGGAACTCATAGCATTGTAGGCGCTCAGGGCAGGCAGAGCCCTTCATGTACTCATGAAGTCATTTAACACCTTCACTGTGCAGGCAGGGAAATGGAAGCATTAGGAGATGAAGTTATTCAATTGGGGGGGGCCTGCTGAGCTGAGAAGACCTCGGATCCCCTCCCTTTGCCTCAGTATTCACTCCATCATTCCTGTGGCCAGGCTCAGTGTGGCTCCGAGACTAGGTCAGTCGCCTTGGCTCAGGAACCTGGAGAAGGTGCTAAGGTGATTCTCAACAGCACTCCTCTGTGTTTAGTGCAACTGATGCCTGTAAAGGGACCGGAAACACTGGGGCTGTCAGACACTATTGCTGTTCCTTTGTAGACCTGTACTTGGAGCCCCAGAGGGAGAGGACAGTCTTGTAGGGTCTAGGGAGTGGGGATGCAGAGTGGGGTGAATGGGAGGCTGGGATTATGGGGGGGAGGGGTGCCTCGAGGAGTTAGAGAAAGATTTGCCTGGGCCTCTGGCCTGGAGGTCTGTTCCTCTAAGTCAGCGATTTTCAACCTTTTTCATCGCATGGCACACACAAACTAATTACAAAAATTCTGCGGCCCATAAAATATATATATTTTTTGCAGATCTGACAAAAAAATAGGTATAATTTTGATTCATTCACACTGGACATCTATGTGTCCACTGTTGACATTTTTTTATTTGATAATCTAAGGGAAAAGAGGTTAGTGCCCTTGACTAAATAGTCAGGTGCCGCATGTTTTAAAAATTCTTGTGGCTCACACGTTGAAAATCGCTGCTCTAAGCCTTTTCTTTGCCAGCCTCCCTTCCTCCCTCCCTCCCCCTCTTTAACATCTAAACATGCTTATTTTTTAAACTTTTAAACCTATATAATGAAAGCCTAATATGCTAAGTGTCTCGTCGACCAGTTGGCCATTCAACCAATCAAAGTGTAATATGCTAATGATATGCTAAGGCTGCTCAACCGCTCACTATAATGGGCACTGACCACCAGGGGGCAAATGCTCTGACTGGTAGATTAGCTTGCTGCTGGGGTCTGGCCGATCAGGACTGGGTGCGAAGGGCCGGACACGCCCTGGGGCCCTCCCACGGTCCCTCCCCAGCTGGTCAACCTCCCGCGTCTCTCTCTGGCCCCAGTCGTGCACAGGTGGGGTCTCTCAGCCTGTCCTGCGCCCTCTCGCAATCTGGGACCCCTTGGGGGATGTCAGAGAGCTGTTTTTGGCCCGATCCCGCAGGCCAGGCTGAGGGACCCTCTGGTGCACAAATTCGTGCACTGGGCTCCTATCCTATATAATAAAAGCCTAGGTGGCATCGTGCAACATTGTCACAAGATGGCCACCATGATGTCACAAGATGACCACCCCCATATCACCACAAGATGGCCACCACAAGATGGCCAGCAGGGGAGCAGTTAGGCATCAATCAGGCCAGCAGGGAAGTGGTTAGGGGGTAGGCAGGCAGGCAGGCAGGTGAGCGGTTAGGAGCCAGCAGTCCCTGATTGTGAGAGGGATGTCCAACTGCCGGTTTAGCCCGGATCCCACAGGGACCAGCAGTTGGACATCTCCCACGGGGTCCAAGATTGGGGAGGGTGCAGGCCAGGCTGAGGGACCTCCCCCTGCCCCCATGCACGAATTTCATGCACCAGGCCTCTAGTTTTTGATATAATTATTGATTCACAGAATGTTGTAAAAGAATACAGAGAGGTTTCATGTACCCTTCACCCAGTTTCTCCAATGGTTACATCTTATAATTGCCTGCCTGTTTTTTCAAAATCTTAAATTTCACCAATCCTAGCATCATCAGCCCAACAAGTGCAGTCCTCAAGATCTTCCTTGGACAAAAGTCATATTTCTACAATGTGAGAACAATTTCTTTTCCTGGATTCCAAAGTCCCGAACTCTCAGCGACAGGAGGGGAAATTATGACTGTCTTAGCTAATTCTAAATGGAAATACGGTGCAGACAGAATGATCCTGAGCATGCTAAATAGACGGCTGCCGTATTTAGTGAGGACTACATGGACTCTTGGGTTTGGGGGCTGAGACTTGATTTGATCTTTGGCACCCTGGGGTGGTAGCATAGATAGTGGTACTGCCAAAGCCTTTGGACCATTGAATGGGACCATCACTGAGTCTGCAGCCGGGCGCATACCTTGCAATGGGTGTAAATCGGGAAAGTCCCTCTACCTTTGCCTCTTCCTGGGTCTCTGGCCTGGTGGTGGTTCCTCCAGTTATCCCTGCTGATAGCAGCTTCCTCACTGAGTCATCACCATGTCACTGACCACCTAGAATGATGCCTCCTGTTCCAGGAGCTCTTCTTCAGGAAACACAAGCCTTATCACCGTGCCCTTCCTCCTCAAATCCATGCCGCCTACACGGCTGGGTCAGTCTTCTGAAACCCCGCCTTGCTTGTGTGCCTCCAGGCTGAACAACCTTTACTAGCACCCCTTCCCCTCTTCACCCTGATACGGAAGCCTCCGACCAACCTTCCTGGTGTCATTTTTGTTTGAATCTGGAAGGTCCCCGGAGCACACCATGCTCATCTCCTTAGGCTCTCCCTGAAATCACGAACCACCTTCTCTGTCCAAGTCCTCTGTGTACCACAAGCTGTGATCAAACCCCAGCTTCTTCTCCATCAACTTCGGCCCTGACCATTTCAACACAGAAGGGGAGCTCTATTTCAGGGTTCCCACTACCGATTGATGTGAGAGTTTCTTCCCTCATTCTTCTTCAACATCTCCACTGGGCAATTACGTGAAAGGTGCATGCATTCTATGACACAACACTTTTCTGAGGCTTCACTCTTTACATAATACAACACTAAGGGTGGTGGGCAGTGCTGTCAAATTTGAGGAGGGGCCCACAAGGACTGAGAAGTAGAGAAGAGCCTGGCTTTATGGGTGTTCCTGTGAAGGCACATCTCCCTTTAGATTTATGGCTCTCATTTCATTCATTTGTTTTCTTTCTTCTCTCCCTTTTTGGATAATTGGTCTACATGACTCAGCAGTTGGTGCATCAACAAATATTTGCTGCCAGGCCATGGGGCTCCGTGATTGAGCATCTACCTATGAATCAGAAGATCACAGTTCAATTCCTGGTCAGGGCACATGTCCAGATTGCAGGCTTGATCCCCAATAGGGAGTGTGCAGGAGGCAGCCGATCCATAATTCTCCTTCATCATTGATGTTTGTTTTTTTCTCTCCCTCTCCCTCTCCCTCTCCCTCTCCCTCTCCCTCTCCCTCTCCCTCTCCCTCTCCCTCTCCCTCTCCCTCTCCCTCTCCCTCTCCCTTCCTCTCTAAAATATATTTTAAAAATATGTATTTAAAGCAAATTAAAAAATAAATAAATATTTGCTGATTGAATGAATGAGAAATACTATTGCCTGTGTGTATCAACTCTTAGGATGTGCCAGGGTGAGTGAAAAGTAGATGTAACTGACCCTTACTGGGTGGTGACCTCAGATGGGAGACCCTGCTCACTCTCTTGGTGAGGCAAATAGGGACACTGGGAAAGAGGAAGGAAACTACACCAAGAAATGATAGAGACATTTGGTTTTATCCAATAAATGGGCTTACTTTAAAGAAAAAAAGTACTTGGGAAAAGGGAAGATAGGCTAGTAAGCATGCAAAGAAAAAAAAATGTGTTTTAGAGCCAAATGTGGTCCCCGGGCTTAGAATGGTGATAAATAAAGGAATGATGTAGATGAATGAGCCACTGTGAAGTACTAGATGATTCAGAGTTGGGAGCCAGCCACCTGAAATCCTGGGGGGTTCTCGAGGTAGCTCGCTGTTCTACAGACTTAATTACCACTGTAACTCATGACACATAATTGCGTGTCAGATGGGCTAGTTTTCATGCTGAACTGCAGTCTTGTGGAAATAAATGATGCCTTTTTCTCCTTCCCCTGCAAACTGACCCACCAGCTCTCTGATACTCATCTCGTTATTCCTCTTTCTTGTACTTCTTAAGCTGACATGATTTCATGTAGATCTGACATAAAACTTGTTGACTCATAGAATCTTACATCTTTAGGGTATGTTCAGTTAATTAAAATAAAGAAGTCAAATTCTAGAGAATTTTGGTTTTAAAATACACTCACTGTAATTTTAATTTAGGAGCTTTGAAAAAATTTTTTTTCTATAAATAGAAACTTTTATTACCCTTATCTCACCCTGTTAGATCCAAATCTCACTACAGTGCAAGGAACTGTGAATAGAAAATGGATAGTTTCTTTTGAAATAGGAAGTAGAAGATAGAACCAAAACCATGTAGAAAAATCTGGGGGAATTTTATTACTTAATCATGTGATTGTTTTACTGAATGGAGCATAAGTAGTCCTTAAATTTTTTACATATATTTTTTCAAAGAGTCAGCCTTCATTACCTTGAAGTCATTTAAATTTAAATTTAAAACCAGAAATGGCTCATGATGATCAAATTCCTGAACATGAGACCAGATGTTTAGAAAATTATTTCTAATGGAGAACTTTCTCAGCTTTTCTTGAAGACATTTCTTTTGGTCTCCCACGAACCTAAGAGCATCTAAGAGGACCTAAGCAAAGAAGAAGTGTGTAGTTGGAGATTTATATTTATAGCCCTTGATGAACTGAATACATTTACAAGCTGCATTTTGAAATCATAATGATCTAATGTGAAGCAATCAAAATCCCAAAATCATCTAATCAAGAATGACATCAGAGGCAAACCTCTCTAGATGGAGTAGGTATAATTCTCCCTGTAAATCTTCGATTAAAGCAGATGTTCTAATTCTGTGGATTAAGTCAAGAAGTGGGGAGCTGCCTGGCCGGCGTGGCTCAGTGGTTGAGCATTGACCCATGAACCAGGAGATCACGGTTCAAATGCCTGATCAGGGCACATGCCTGAGTTGCGCACTCCATTCTCAGTGTGTGGTGTGCAGGAAGCAGTTGGTCAATGATTCTCTCTCATCACTGATGTTTCTATCTCTCTCTCCCTCTCCCTTCCTCTCTGATATCATAAAAATATATATTTAAAAAATAAGTGTAGAGCTAACTTGTCCAGAGGGTAGTTACTTAGAACAGGTAAACCAATATGAAACTTGGTTTTCTTACATAAAAGAAGGAGGTCACTCATACCTCATGCCTCCATCCCTTAGCTCATAACCATCTCCTCAGTCAGTTGCGGAGAATTGGGCTACCAAGCAAAAGTGAGGCCAGTGCCAGGGGGAAGGGGTGCTTTCATAGGACAGCCTTCGGGTGATCCAAATCCTGCAGAAGTGTGAATATTCTCTCTTCTGTGGGAGATTCTTTCCCTATTCTTTGTCTCCCAGTCCCTTTCTATAGGACCCAGAACAAAAAAGAACAGTGGCAAGTTCTTACAGATTCCCAATTCCAAAGAGTAGCTATTTTGGTTCATTGATCAAGCAGCACATGTGGGTTCAGAAATACAAGAGGTGTATGTTCTACATGTCACCATTTGGCACCTCCCTTAGGTGGGCCAGCTACGGCAGGAGGGTGGGCATGGAATGGACTGACACTGCCCCCGTTATTGCAACGTCTGGGCTCCAGCCCCTGATCTCGAAACGGAATCGACAGGCTCCAAAGGTCTGTTGTTAACAGTTTACGCAGTGTTGTCAGAAGCTGCATTCCTTCTTTACTGTTTTCTTATTGCTTTTATAATAAATATTTACAGATTTATTGCATACTTATTTTCCAAATGGATAGACATTTTTAGAAATGTCATTTCTGAAAGTGCAGAAGCTATCTGGCACGTATACAGTGTATCATACCATGTGTTTTCTGACAAGAGCATCATCGAAACTGTCTCCGTAGCTTATCTGTGGAAAGTCTAGCAGTACATTGTATCAAGTTTATGGCCCCATTCTTCTCCTCTATGCTTTTTATTTTTACATCTGACATAGGGAAAATGGCAAGATTTTCTTTATTCCCTAGCAAAATAATCTGTAAAGGCTGCAGGAACTTCTCTCCTCTCAGAAGTGCAGGGGGAGATCCTGTGTTCCACAGCTTGCCCCTTCCTTAAAGAATCTATTTCTAGCGTTATTGCCTGGCCATCAGAGTCTTTCCTCTTAAGGAGAGGGTTAGATGGAAGGAGAAAATCATGTAGGAAACTGTTAGATGTCAATGTTTAAATTGTAAATTATTATTTTAAAATATTTTTATTGATTTCAGAGAAGAAGAGAGAGGTAGAGAGAGATAGAAACATCAATGATGAGGGAGAATCATTGATCGGCTGCCTCCTGCATGCCCCCACACTGGGGATCGAGCCCACATGTGCCCTGACTGGGAATTGAAGCGTGACCTCCTGGTTCATAGATTGATGCTCAACCACTGAGCCCACCAGTTGGGCAAATTATACTGTACATTATTTTTAAGATGCTTTGATTTTAGATAAAGGGTGCTACAAAAAAATCCTTTGGACCATTTTGGTATCATCCTATATAATCAAGAGCTAATATGCTAATTAGACCGGACGGTGGGACGACCTTCCGGGATGACTTTCCAGAACGACCAATGGGCCGGGGGCAGGGCCGCGAGGCAGCCAGGCCTGCGAGGGCCAAGCCCCTTGCATGAATTTCATGCATCGGGCCTCTAGTAATGTAATATAAAACAGTAGTTTGGCTATTTCTCTGGCAAACTATGAAACTGTTCCAATACCTGCACAAAAAGAGTTCTTATGGCATTCTTAGAATTATAGGATAATAAAATTGAACAGGGCAACACCTTTTATTGTTAGTTGTCTTGGTTTAGAAAGAATTAGGTGTTTTGGCTGTGGGATACTTTGTAATTTTAATAAAAAGTTCAGGGTTTCAAGGAATAGCTATAGAAATATCCATGAAAGCTAAGGAATAACATTGTAGTTTCTATGTGAGAATTTAGACTCATATTTATGTGGGGTTGATTTGGATAGCTTACAGCAGCAACCAAGATGCCTATGTACATAATTGTTAACTCTTGACTTTGAGGTGATACAGGAGACCTAGTTTCTGATCTTTCTTCTTGACCTGTTTTGTTACCAAAAGAATCCCCAATGTCAGAGAAGTGACACCACTAGAGGAAAAAGAAGATAAAGACTGGTTATGTGTCTATTTATAATGAAACCACAACTAAGACCAATAGATGGATGTTTCAAGGAGGGAGATTTTGATTAATTGCAAAGAAAACTTCCAAACCATAGAAGCTTTTAACAATGAAATGGCCTTCTTTGAAAGATAGTGAGCTCCCTATTAGTGGATGTGTTCAGGCAGGGGCTGCCTGACTACCCACAAAGCTCGCTTTAGAAGGGATTCCTGCATTGCGTTCTCTGACACCTTAGTCCTCAATCTGATCAAACTGAAAGCATTTTAAGAATCAGTGAGTGTTCTATCAATTTACATACATAAAATTTTATTAAAGTAAGATTTCACTAATTTGTAATTTGGGATAATTGGGCTGAGGGCTTTTATTACATAGCACATATTATTTCCTTTATAAAAGTATAAGTAAGATTAGATGAAGATTTTAAAAACACTTAAAATATGCTGCTGTGTTTAAATGCTCTAGAAGCATCAATTTATTTTGAAAAGTGATATATCCATTATAAGTCATTTATTAAGTATTGATCTCTATTAGATAATTCCTCTTAGTATAGACTTGAAAGTAATAAAACTATTTCTTTGGACATCTCTAATCTGAAAGATTTTTTTCCCCCTTTTAAAGTAAGTCTGACCCAGCTGGCTGGTGTGGCTCAGAGGCTGAGTGTCAACCTATGAACCCGGAGGTCACGGTTTGATTCCAGGTCAGGGCACATGCCAGGGTTTTGGGCTCAATCCCCAGTGGGGGGTGTGCAGGAGGCAGCTGATCAATGATTCTCTTTCATCATTGATGTTTCTATCTCTTTCCCTCTCCCTTCCTCTCTGAAATCAATAAAAACGTATTAAAAAATAAGTGAGTTAATGAGATACTTTACATATATTTATCTACTTATGTTAAAGGTTTTTTTTAAAGTAAAATAAATGCATGTCAGAGATTTTATTTATTAATTCATCAATTAATGAGAGAACCAGGAAAATGTTATAATTCGTTCAAAGTTGAATACAAAGACCAGATATATTTATAGGCATTAGGAATGGCAAATGAATTTGTTTAAATAGATGCAAAACTGACTTCTTCTACAATGGGAGAGGGATGTCTATTGAACCTCCACTGGGCAAATTGTTGCATTTCTCTGGACAGGAATTAGTTGAATTACTACCAGGCTTCTACAAGTTAACTTTTCTTTTCACAGTGGTTAAACTGCCTAATCAATGACAATGAATGGCAGAGAAAACCTGAATAGATGAACTAGTCAGTAAAACCACTAGATTTCAAACTCCCAATTTCCCTTCTCTGCACACATACTATCTTTATACCCAGCCACATCACTAGGAAATTATAGTGATGCTGTGTTAGACATAGCATCCCCATCTATTGATATTGAACCAACTCTCTCTATGTTCAAGACTCAAGTAAACACCCAATCCTAATAATATGATGACTATTATGTGAAAAAGCCCAGATTTATTTACAAGATGAATAAAATGATCGCATGGAGGACAGGAAAGTTAGTCAATGTAATATTCACTAAGATGCAGGAATTTTGAATAGCTTGTCCAATGTCACAGGGTTGCCAGGGAGAAAGCCAGGATATGGATGGAACCATGTTCATGCTCTTGACCATCATGCTGTATTGCTTCAGCAGAGTAGAAGTGGACTTTCTGGGGCACAGACAGCCCTGAGATTCTACAAAAGGAAAGAGTCTCCCATGCAACTATGCAAACTCAACACTCACAGGGGGGACAAACAGTAAGTCTCAGTGTAGAGACAGATGAATGAAATGCCTCACCCAAGATTATCAGATTAGTTGGCTATGAAACCAAGGAGCCCATGGTCTTTTAATTTCCAACTCCCAACCTCTTGTTCATCGCTAGTTTATTCTTGCAGCTGACATCGAGGAGAAGAATGAGTCTCTTTTACGAGTGTTTTTTCTTAGAGCTTGTCATGCCACAGACTTTAATGTTTGGAGCTCATGATAATATGTGGTCTCTGCTAGAACTCCTGTGGTTTGACAATCAGCCTATACTAGAGATTATGGCAGCTTTTGTTTTCTTAAAAAGCTGGCCGCTCTGGGAATTTAGGCTTGAGAGAACAGAAGTGAGGTTGGTTTGGCTCCAACAAAGCAGTCAAGTGTAACTAATACTGTGTTATTAGCATGGGGTGAAATTTTCAACTTTCAGTATCTTGACGAAACATAGACAATAAAAATTGCTCGCTGACTTTTTCTAACCTTTCTAACCTGTATTTTACTCCCCAAGACCACGACCTACTTTGCATTCTCAGACAATAAGCTAGGGAGGTTGACAGGATGGCTCCCCCTTAAACTAAACAGCTACATTGGTAAATTTAAGTCTCAAGAAGTCTTATATTTTTCCAGGTACTGAAATGTTCTTCGTAATGACAGAGTGAGATTGGTGTCAAGGCTCCGATGGAGTGAGAATCCTGCATGAAGAGGTTCTGGAAAAAAACCTACGGAGCTGAGCTGGTCAAGTCCCCAAGTGTGCTGAGAAAACATTTCCTGCATCCCCGTGGATATTTAATTAATCTAATTGTTTTAAGATGTTCTATTTAAAACTACAGTAGGAATAAAACAATACCATGTATTAAAATCACAGTGGTCTTAGTCAAGGCCCATTAACATTGCAAGGGTAGAACTCTATACACATATCTTTATTGGGGTTTGTCTAGCATTTCTCTCCTTTAGGCATTTTGGAAGGCATGGAATATGGTGTATGACTTTGCAATGCACTTTCTGGCTGTCAGGAGTTAAGTGATCAGGGACAGTGTGTTTTCACATTAATTGTAGGAAAAAAGGAATGCGGTTTATTGCTACTTCAAATCCATTCTCTGGTGGAAAAAGAAGGCTGTGGGAAGAGTCAGGACCAGCTCGTAGCCTGGTAATGAGATCAGCATGAAGATACCTTCTTCCGTGGGTTCTCCAGAGCTCTTGTCTCCCCTCTCATGCCCAAACCCAGGCTGCTTTCCTCCAGGAATTCCCCTAAGTTCCTGACTTATCAGCTGGCTGTTTCCTGATTGCAGACGCCCTGGCTGGAGAGGACAGCACGTATTGAAGTTAGGGGAGGTCACACGCTGGCCGGCCAGTGCTTGGTGCGAGGTAGTGTGCAGACTAGAGAACTTACAGCATTAAGGGTGCAGAAACAGGAAGCACATCTGTAGTTCAGCTCGGACTCCAGACTTTGAGGAAAATGTTTAAACTCACTAAGTACCACTTTTTATCACTTGGAAAATCAGAGCATTGGGCTTGTTAGCAATTCTCGAACTTCTTTTAGCCTCCCAACTCATTCTCCACAGGAAAACATGCACGTAAGTACAATAAGATAGAGTCAAGGTAGAGTTACTGTTCTTAATGTTATCAGGATCATCACCCCTTATTTATTTATTTATTTATATATATTTTAAATTCTCACCCGAGGATCTGTTTTTATTGATTTTTACAGGGGGGGGGGGGGAGAGAGAGAGAGAGAGAGAGAGAGAGAGAGAGAGAGAGAGAGAAAGATCAATTGGTTTCCTCCCATATGTATTCTGACTGGGGATTGAACCTGCAACCTAGGTATGTGCCCTTACTGGGAATTGGACCCACAACCTTCTGGTGTATGAGCCAACACTCCAACCACTGAGCCACCTGTCCAGGGCAGCATTCCTTTTTAAAATGTGGCATACTCATTGTAGAAGTAGTCTGTGTTCCCTCCTCATCTGTGGTAGATCAACTCCAAAGATGGCAGCCAAAAATTCCTATCTATGAACATGCACGCTCCTCCTCCCATTATGCGGTGGAAGCAATTCCCTCTTCCTTCTGATCTGAGCTGGCCTTGACTTGCTTTGACTGACAGATTGTGGCAAAAGTGACACGAGGCCAGCTATGTGTCTCACTCGTAAGCAGTCTGTCAGCCTCCTGGCTCCAGCCTCTTATGCTCTAACTGCTAGCTAAATAAGCTCAGGCTCCACTCCTAAATGATGAAAAATCACAGGAGGGAGGTTCTGGAAGAGGAGAGGCCATTGCAGATGACACCGGTCCAGCTGCGGCCCCCACTGACTACCACCACAGGCGCAATCTCAGTCTCTACATCATGGAACAGGGAATTGCTACCGGGGTTCTGCCAACCCACAGAACTGCGAGGAATAATGAATTGTTGTTTTAGCCATTAGGTTGGTTATTCAATAGATTCCTGAAACAGTATTTCTCAGGCAATTATAGACAAGCAAATTTTTTAGATTTCCCATAATGCAACTCAAAATCCTGAAGTTATTTTTAAATTGTTGAGCTATTTCACTACTACTTCTCATTTAATAATAAAATTTATTGCTTCCATGTCGGGTTCTCAGAATCACACAGAAAACACATATATCACCCGTTGGCCAATGAGGACCATCTGTCATCCACGCACTCCCTTTGAGGACTGAGTTTTTTAAGGAGAGCCTAGGACTGGAAAGATCTAGTCATGTGATTTTCAACTTTATGATGATGTAAATCAATACTTCTCTGCCTTTCTTTTGCCTCAGATAAACAATGCAAGCTGTTTTTCCCAGGGAAAGATTTCTGGAGTGAAAAACAAAAATGGCTTCATTGTAAGGGTAGACTAGCTTTTACATTTAAGCTTTTCCAGTGATTTATTGGTTATTTTGTTGCCTGTTTGGAGTGTGTCGTCACATGACCATAAAATGGTTCAGTACAAACCAAGACAAAGTGAAGCAATGAAAGCAGTGATTCTGTGGGCATCGCTTGCCGAAGAGGTTGTGCTCAAAACCGGAGAGTATTCTTTTTCTTTGTTTCCTTTGACCTGGTTTTGTTCACCAATGACTGGTGCTGATGGTCACGGGTAGCAATAAAAGCACACAGGAGTAGCTCTTCCTAATGGAAACGGCATGATTTATGTGACTGTAGTCCTATATGAGCCCTCCTTCTACTCCACATACCCCACATTATAGAGGTTTGTCAGAACCCAGAACACAGGAGCATATATGCTGGGGCAGAGCCATGCAGTTTAGAATAATTGTAGCATGAGTGACTTTTAGTGACTTTACCTGAAAATAACTTTGCTGCTGCTTGTGGTGGTGGTGGTGGTGATATATATATATATATATATATATATATATATATATATATATATATGTATATTCCTAACCAAAATGTGTGGTATAATACTTATGTAAGAAAAATAAAACCATAAAATTTTACACAAGGGAGGTCTGGTAAGACAGAAAGAGGAACTAGGGTTTATAGAAAGGAGAAGAGAGACAGATGTAGGGCAAACAGTTGTATCCTCATCAACCTTTTCTGCGCCAAGGTGCCCAGAAAGATGCTCTGGAGAGTTGAGGAAAATGTCATATTCAACTAAAAAGAAAAAAAACACAACCCATCCAGTTCTATTTATAACATTTCATAGAGTTAAAAGCATCTATTTAAGGACAGAATAATTTCCTTTCTAGCTAGGCCTGTGTGTGGCTGAGCTCTGGATTATATAACGGCAGAGTAAGGAGGTACAAATGCAGGAAAGGGAAATCATGAGCTGAGCAGGGGCGATTGAGCTGGAGAGGAGGCCAGGCCTGTGTGTGGAGAGGAATAGGATGGAGATAGCATATGAGGGAGAAGTGGAGAAAAAGAATACATAAGAAGGAAGAGAAATGAGAGGACCAGGAAGAGCCAGAGTTGGAGAAAAGGCAAAGTGATGAGTTAGATGTGGGCATGATAATCTGGTGAGCACTTCAAGAACCAAAGGACTTGAAAAAATGTGATTTCTCTTACTTTTGTAATGTGACCTTCCAGTCCCTCAAAATGAAATGTGCGTGTGTGACTGACAAGCAGGAAAAGCAAGGAGACCAAGGTGGGGAGTTTTATATCTGTGTGGGTCCCATGCCGGCTCTACACTATATTCCCTACCTCAATTTGGGTTAGCCATTCAATAATTCATGTCACTTACTCAATGGACAAAAACTAACACCATTTCCCCTAAGAACAGGAACAAGACAGGGATGCCCCCTCTCACCACTCCTGTTCAACATAGTACTGGAAGTGTTAGCCATTGCAATTCGGCAAGAAGAAGAAATAAAAGGCATCCAAATTGGAAAAGAGGAAGTAAAACTGTCCTTATTTGCAGACGACATGATATTATACATACAAAACCCTAGAGATTCCATCAAAAAGCTACTAGACTTAATACATGAATTTGGCAATGTAGCAGGATACAAAATTAACCCCAAGAAATCTGAGGCATTTCTATACACCAATAGTGAACTTTCAGAAAGAGAGATTATAAAAACAATCCCGTTTACCATTGCACCAAAAAAATTAAGCTACCGAGGAATAAACTAAAGAGGTAAAAGACCTCTACTCAGAAAACTACAGGACGTTGAAAAAAGATATAGAGGAAGACATAAACAGATGGAAGAACATACCGCGTTCATGGATTGGTAGAATCAACATCATTAAAATGTCCATACTACCCAAAGCAATCTATAAATTCAACGCACTTCCCATTAAAATACCAACGGCATACTTCAGAGATCTAGAACGAACTCTCCAAAAATTCATCTGGAATAAAAAAAGACCCCGAATAGCTGCAGCAATCCTGAAAAAGAACAAAGTAGGTGGGATCTCAATACCAGATATCAAGTTGTATTACAAAGCCACTGTTCTCAAAACTGCCTGGTACTGGCACAAGAATAGGCATATAGATCAATGGAATAGAATAGAGACGCCAGAAATCGGCCCGAACCAATATGCTCAATTAATATTTGACAAAGGAGGCAAGAACATACAATGGAGCCAAGATAGTCTCTTCAATAAATGGTGCTGGGAAAATTGGACAGATATATGCAAGAAAATGAAACTAGACCACCAACTTACACCATACACAAAAATAAACTCAAAATGGATAAAGGACTTAAATGTACGACGGGAAACCATAAAAATTCTAGAAGAATCCAAAGGCAACAAAATCTCAGACATATGCCGAAGCAATTTCTTCACTGATACAGCTCCTAGGGCACTTGAAACTAAAGAAAAAATGAACAAATGGGACTACATCAAAATAAAAAGCTTCTGCACAGCAAAAGAAACCATCAACAAAACAACGAGAAAACCCACTGTGTGGGAAAACATATTTGCCAATGACATATCTGATAAGGGCCTAATCTCCAAAATTTATAGGGAACTCATACAACTTAACAAAAGGAAGATAAACAATCCAATCAAAAAATGGGCAAAGGACCTAAATAGACACCTTTCAAAAGAGGACATCCAGAAAGCCAAGAGACATATGAAAACATGCTCAAAGTCACTAATCATCCGAGAGATGCAAATCAAAACAGCAATGAGGTACCATCTCACACCTGTCCGACTGGCTTTCATCAACAAATCAACAAACGACAAGTGCTGGAGAGGATGTGGAGAAAAAGGAACACTTGTGCACTGCTGGTGGGAATGCAGATTGGTGCAGCCACTATGGAAGACAGTATGGAGTTTCCTTAAAAAACTGAAAATGGAACTCCCATTTGACCCTGTGATCCCACTTCTAGGAATATATCCCAAGAAACCAGAAACACCAATCAGAAAGGATATATGCACCCCTATGTTCATAGCAGCACAATTCACCATAGCTAAGATCTGGAAACAGCCTAAGTGCCCATCAGTAGATGAATGGATTAGAAAACTGTGGTACATCTACACGATGGAATACTATGCTGCTGTAAAAAGGAATGAACTCTTACCATTTGCAACGTCATGGATGGAACTGGAGAGCATTATGCTAAGTGAAATAAGCCAGTCAATAAAGGAAAAATACCACATGATCTCACTCATTCGTGGACAATAGAGACCATTATAAACTTTTGAACAATAATAGATACAGAGGCAGAGCTGCCTCAAACAGATTGTCAAACTGCAGCGGGAAGGCCGGGGAGGGTTGGGGGGCAGAAGGTAGGGGGGTAAGAGATCAACTAAAGGACTTGTATGCATGCATATAAGCATAACCAATGGACATAAGACACTGGGTGATAGGGGAGGCTAGGGGACTGTCTAGGGCGGGGGGATAAAATGGATACATATGTAATACCCTTTGTAATACTTTAAGCAATAAAAAAAAAATAATTCATGTCACTGAACACAGGGACATGGATGAAAGAGCGTGAATGGCTTCTAGGCAAGCCAATTTATGACCAGGGAATGGCACTTGAATAATTTTATTTTTGCGCATTCAGAGAGCATATTGCTGCTTTAATGTTCTTTGCATCATCCATCCATTATATCCTTGGGAGAGTACCCATAATTTTTTTTCTGATCTAGAGCTTTTGAATACGTCGATGCAGAGAAGACATGGAGAGACCAATGGCTTCTTTTTTTTTTTATTAAATCTAAGTAATCTATTGTCATATATATGCGTGTATATATATATATATATATATATATATATATATATATGGCAGATATTTCACAATATATTATAAGTGGAGGCTTAAAAAAATCTATTTGGCCTTAATTTATTTGGCTCAGTGGATAGAGCGTCAGCCTGTGGACTGAAGGGTCCCAGGTTCGATTCCAGTCAAGGGCACATGCCCGGGTTGCAGGGTTGCAGGCTCAGTTCCCAGTAGGGGGTGTCTCATCATTGATGTTTCTCTTTCTCTCTCCCTCTCCCTTCCTCTCTGAAATCAATAATATATATATATATATATATGTATATATATATATATATATATATATATATATATATGAAATCTGTTTGCATCACTATAATCTTCAAATTTATCTACTCAAAAGATACATATTTTCCTTTGTGTCTTTGCATAGATTAAATTTTTTTTATTGTAACAGAGTTATACTTTGAAACTTTATTTTGAGATACTTATTGATTCATACACAGCTGTAAGAAATAATACAGAGAGACTCAAAGTATCCTTTACTGAGTTTCTCTCAATGGTAACATCTTGCAAAACTATAGGATAAGATGAAAGCCAGGATACTGACTGACGCAGTCAGATACAGCACATTTCCATTGCCACGCAACCCCTCCTGTTGCCCTTTTATAGCCGCCCCTCCTCCTTTCCATAGGGTGAATTCGCCACAGTTTGTTTAACCACAGTTTGCACAGTTTGGACATCTGGTTGTTTCCAGGTTTGGGTTATTATTAATAAATCTGCTATAAACATTTGTGTACAGGTTTTCTTTTTTTGTGTGAGCATAAGTTTTCATTTCTCTGGGATAAATGCCTAGGAGTATAATTGCTGGGTGTATAGTAGTTGCTAGTTTAGTTTTTAAAGAAACTGCCAAACCATTTTCCAAAGTTCCAAAGTTCCAAACTGTTTTCCCTTTACATTCCCACCAGCCATGCATGAGTGATCCAGCTTCTCCATATCCTCGCTAGGATTTGGGGTTGCCACTATTTCTTATTTTGGACATTCTGACAGGTGTGTCCCGGTATCTCATTGTGGATTCGATTTGCATTTTCTAATTATGGTAAACCTCTTTTCATATATATATATATATATATATATATATATATATATATATATAGTTGCTTCTGGGGAAAAAAGCACTTAATTGTTCTTTAATATTTATTTCATACACGTTGTTCCTATGTCATAGCTTTCATACAGGAAACAGTAGAAATTTCCAGCACACTGGACAAGGAAAAGAAGTAGATGCTATTTCGAGCTGGATGGCATTCCTTGCTACAGGAAAAACAAATTCTGTTTTATGTAAGCTTCAGTGTAACACAGTATAACAATAATACAGATTATTGTTTTATACCCCCTCCTAGGTCTCGTGTTTTACCTCGCATAATGTTAGGAGTTTCTGTAGGCATCTTAAAGACGGTGTTATCTTTGGCAGAAGCATGGTGGCTTGGCTCAGGAAGCAGGCAGTAACAATGATATCAGTTCCTTTTTATTTTTTTTTCTTCTCCTGGAACACGATGTTACCTAGAATACATGAGAATCTGGCAGGGGTCTCTATTTTCTTCCCCTGTATTCCTTTCACACCATCTGTTTGGGTGTGCTAGAATCCACTGGAATGTCTTTACAAGGTGTCAAAACTCCGGGAACTCCACTGGATTTGGCAGCAGAGAGAGAAAGAATAAAGTGATCACGGGAGGCGTATGGGAGAGAGAACCTGGGGGAGTGTCTGTCACAATTACAGAAGAGACAATTTACAGCGCGAGAGAGTCCAAGGTTAGTGTTCCTTCTCAGGAACGATTGCTGATCAGGTCTCAGGAATGGATGCCACACAGACTCCCTCCTTCTTCAATGAAAGCAGCATCACGTGATACTGCAGACTGCTTCCGAGCCCTTCATGTGCCAGCCGCATGCTCTCGCAGAGAAAGACAAATGCAGGATGAGGATGTGATGGTTTGAGAAATCCCAGTGAAGCACAAATTCATTTTTGTGATGTTAGGAATCCGGTTAGTCTTTAAGTCATTTGAAAGGCAGAAGTTTAATTATTAAAAATATAGAAAAAACATGCCCTAGTCAGTTTGGCTCAGTGGATAGAATGTTGGCCCCCAGGCTAAAGGGTTGTGGGTTCAATTCTGGTCAAGGGCACATACCTAGGTTGCAGGCTTGATCTCCAGCCCTGGTTGGGGCATGTGTGGAAGAAAGCCAACTGATGTGTGTCTCTCACATCGATGTTTCTCTCTGACTCTCCCCCTCCCTTCCACTCTCTCTAAGAGTTAATGTCCTTGGGTGAGGATTAACAACATATATATATATATATATATATATATATATATATATATATATATATACAAAACAAAACAGAAACAACCCTTCCACCCCCAGAACTTGTTTATAAATTGTACCATCTGAAAATCCAACTTGGAAAGAAGTCTAGTTTACAAGCTCATGGAATAACATGGTTCTTGGATTCATTAACTCTTATTTATAAACTTAAGGTTGTTTTGGAACAGGAAGCATAACATTTACTGAAAAGAACATTGAAATGTATTTGTCTTTTTAATTAAAAAAATACTAAGAAATGAAGTCTGCAAAACACAAAATCTTAATATTGCAGTAGGATTTTCCCTCATTAAAACTATATATCAAACCATTGTCTGATTGAAACTAAACACAGTTAAACATATATAGATATAAATTATACAATTTACATTTATTATACTTAATCCAGGTACACATGCAAACACATTTGTATATATAAATTATGTATGAAATACTCATAGCTAAAATTTATGTGGCTATATTTGAAACTGTGACATCAGAGATAGGCTTAAAACACATTTAATTACATTACCAGCATGTATAATCAGAGTTAGAACTACTGATAGATTTTGCTGACAAGAATTATGGAAAGTAGCAGCTAATTCAGGATTGTTCTATTACAGATATTACAGGGGAAGCAAGTCTGGAAAGTGGATTTAGATTCCCATATTATTCACTTTTTGTGGGAATTTTTTTATTAAAGAAAGTGTATTCCTTAAGCCAGTGATGGCGAACCTATGACATGCGTGTCAGAGGTGACACATGAACTCATTTTTTTGGTTGATTTTTCTTTGTTAAATGGCATTTAAATATATAAAATAAATATCAGAAATATAAGTCTTTGTTTTACTATGGTTGCAAATATCAAAAAATTTCTATTTGTGACACGGCACCAGAGTTAAGTTAGGGTTTTTCAAAATGCTGACACACCGAGCTCAAAAGGTTCGCCATCACTGCCTTAAGCAATCTAGGCAAGGAAATTCTAGAACAAACCAGAAGTCATAAGTTTTGATAACTTCCTATGACTTTCTTCTTATATTGATTTAGCTGAAAACCATGGTAGGCCACATAAAAATGTAAGAAAAAATCTATAATGTGAAATACACAATATATAAATATTCAATATACCCACTTTCTTGTATTTCAAGGGAAGCTGATAAAAGTTTGGTATTATTCAGGAAGTTAATACATATGATACAGTAAAATGATAAAAGGTGTTTAGTGTGGAGTAATGAAAAGAGCCCTTTCCCCTTCAAATGCCACAGGACTCTGTGGCCAATGTTTTCAGACCTTAGAGATATTCATTCAGGTTTTCTTTGAGCCATACATTGAAAGGATGGGCGGGTACTTCTTTAAAATATAGGAGCCTTAGGTGTCCTTTTAAAACGTTTATTTTATTTATAGCTTGGAACTATGTTCTGATAAACAATTGGTGTTTTTAGCAACCACAGCAAAAAGTGATCTTCGTTGGGTAGAAGTCTTTTAATAGTCCTCTGAATCAAACAACTTTGCTGAAATAAGGGCACTTTTTGGGTTGCATGGTCATGCTAAAAATATCAGTAGGCAAAGTATTTGAAATGATATTTAGTAAATTAATATCATTACCACCAACGAATAGGAATGTCGTATTGGCAGCTTTGAAAAGTGTTCTGAACAATGTTGGTACTGCATGGCAGATACTTAAAATGCTGATACAATTTCATTTATATCTTTGAAATTCTTGCCTTGTAGGCTATTAAGACATCTCTTCTAGAATTAGGGTTGTAAGCCAGAATATGGAGCAATCTGTGGCTGATTCCCACGCCTGTTCTCCTAGTCATGTGGTTCTGGGTCATGGAAGGTACTGTGCCAGAAAACTTTGGGGATCATGGACAGCCCAAATGAGATGTCTTTTTTTTTTTAAGGTTAATCAGGTATTTCCTCTGGCTCAGGGAAATTTCCCTGGTTGTTAGTAGAACTTTTTGATACAGGCAGATATCCAGGCAACTTTACAAAAGAGCCAGTGGATTTTTGGTGCTCATATCCCCTCAGCCTGCATTTGAAGAATTTAGGTTTGCTGAGGGAGACTCAGTTTGGAATATAATCTGACATTGGGTTACTCTCAAGGTTAAGCTCCCAAGAAAAGCAGTACCAGCAAACGAGGACAACACCTGAGCTCACAATCAATGGTGGCAGGGACACATGACTTCGAAAGTCAAGGGGAAAACCAATAGCTTGATGAGTAAAGGGAGTCTCTGCACATGTGAGAGACGGCATTGCATTATCCTTTTCCCTCTTCAGGTATTTTTTCTCCCTGTCCTCTCTGTTTCTCAAACTCCAGGTATGTTGAACCTTTGATAATAGTGCAGGTGTATTTGTAATGGATTCTATGAGCTTTAGTCTGTCTGAAAAAAGTCTTATTTCACCTTCATTTGTGAACTATATTTTGGGGTATATGTGATTTTTCCCTTTAAATACTTTATTATTTTTTTACTTTTTTTCTTTATTAAGGTATTACATATGTATTTTTATCCCCCCCCATTATCCCCCTCCCCCACTCATGCCCTCACTCCCCTGGTGTCTGTGTCCATTGGTTAGGCTTATATGCATGCATACAAGTCCTTTGGTTGATCTTTCCCCCTTACCCTCGCCCTCCCCTACCTTCCCTCTGAGATTTGAGGGTCTGATGGATGCTTCTCTGTCTCTGGATCTGTTTTTGTTCATCAGTTTCTGTTGTTCATTAGATTCCACAAATGAGTGATATTTATCTTTCTCTGACTGGCTTATTTCGATTAGCATAATGCTCTCAGCTCCATCCATGCTGTTGCAAATGGTAAGAATTCCTTCTTTTTTACCGTAGTATAGTATTCCATTGTGTAGATGTACCACAGGTTTCTAACCCATTCATCTGCTGATGGGCACTTAGGCTCTTTCCAGATCTTCACTATGGTGAATTGTGCTGCTATGAACATAGGGGGGCATATATCCTTTTTGTTTGGTGTTTCTGGTTTCTTGGGATATATTCCTAGAAGTGGGATCACTGGGTCAAATGGGAGTTTCATTTTTAGTTTTTTTGAGGAAACTCCATACTGTTCTTCACAGTGGCTGCACCAGTCTGCATTCCCACCAGCAGTGCACGAGGGTTCGTTTTTCTCTGCATCCTTGCCAGCACTTCTCATTTGTTGATGATCGCCATTCTGACAGGTGTGAGATGGTACTGCATTGTCGTTTTGATTTGCATCTCTCAGATGATTAGTGACTTTTGAGCATGTTTTCATATGTCTCTTGGCCTTATGTAGTCTTTCAAAAAGTATCTATTTAGGTCTGTTGCCCATTTTTTGATTGGGTTGTTTATTTTCATTTTGTTAAGTTGTATGAGTTCCCTGTAAATGTTTTCCGTTAAGTACTTTAACTATGTTGCTCCATTGCCTTCTGGTTTGCATAGACTTTTCCAAAAAAAATTCTTATTTGTGGTCCTATTTATGTGTCCTTTTTATTTGTCTGCTTTTAAGATTTTCTTTTTTAGTCAGTCCTGATTTTCTGTAGTGTTTTTTTTTTTTAAATGAACCTTTGGGTTATTTTCTTTATGTTTATTCTAATTGGGGTTCATTGAGCTTTCTTGGAGCTATGAGCTTATAGTTTTCATCAAAGTTGAAAAAATTTTGGCCATTATTTTTAAAAATATTTTTTATTCATTTAATCTCTTTTCCTGGAACTGCAGGTATGTTGGGACTCCAGGTATGAAATAGCAATCTGCTCATTTTACCCAAGCTTTTTTCTTTTTGTGCTTCATTTTGAATAGTTTCTCTGGCTGTGTTTTCAATTCACTGATCATTTCTTCAATGCTTTTCCATTTCTGATGTAGTTTTTATCTCTAATTTTATCAAATTATTTTTATATCTTCCAGTTTCCTCTTTATTTTGTGCATGCTTTTAAAAATATCTTCTTAAACATTTGGAGCACACTTATGACACCTGTTTTAACATGCTTATCTCTCAATCACCTCTGTCATTTCTTACTCTGTTTCTATTGTTTGATTTTTCTCCTGGCTATGGATCTTTCCCTGCTTCTTTCATCCCTGTTAATTTTTGATTGGATGATGGGCATCATGGATTTTACATGGTTGCCTTTTAAGGTTTGTTGTATTTCTTTAAACAAGTTAGACTTTATTCTGGCATGCAGTTAAATGTTTGGAATCTCTTTGATCTTTCAAGGGTTATTGCTGGGGTCCAGCCCCAGCGGGTCCAGGGGTTCCCCAAAGTGTGGACGGAGTCAGCGAAGAATGAAGGACACGGAGTCAGCTTTTAGGTGATCATCATAGCCAGATTCTCTCTTTTATTGTCATCTAACATCTGTATTTATACTATTTGGTCCTCACCTGGGGAAACAACCTCTCTTCTCCTAGCCAGGTTCCTCCCCCTATTGTCCTCTTACATCTGCATTTATTCTATTTGATCTTAACCCCATCCATTCCATTCCAAAAGCTAGGGCGTTTCTCATCTCTATTTCAAGGTTCCTTGAAACATTCCTGCAGGGACTGCCTCAAGCAGCCAGGGTGGATCGGCTTCCAACAGGTTATGTCTAAGATTTGTTAGTTCAGTTCCAAATCTGCCTTTAGTCTTGGGTTAATTTAGCTCCACTGTTAGGGTAAAACCTTTCTGAAGACTCTACCTTATGTCTTATGGATTACTGAGTCTTTCTACCCTGGTTTATGAAAACACAAATGATATCTAGCCCTGCATGAACTTCAGGGATTGTTCAACCTACTGCTCTCCAGGATTTCTTTCACCAATCTTCAGTAGTTTCCTCTCATGCTTGCATAACCCTGGGGACTCCTTTACAGATTTCTGGAGCGCTCTCTCTCCTTCTTCTCTCTCTCTTCTTGGTCTCCCTGAACTCTAATCTTTGCCACCCCATTCTAATGAGAATGATGGGCTTCCTTTGGGTCCCCCCTTTCTGTCCCATAGCATGGAAACTCTCCAGGCCATAAGCTGGGGCAACTGGAAGTCTTACTTACTTTGTTTTCCTTCACGAATTGCCTGTGATTCAATGTCTGAAAACCGTTGTTTTATATATAATTTTTCCTGGTTTGCTAATTTTTCTAAGGTAGGAGATTAAATTCAGTGACTGTTACTCCATGTGGCTGGAAGCATGTTTCCTAAATTTTCTTTTTATGGAAAATTTAAAAAATACATGTAAGAAAACAGAATAATATAATCAATCACTATGTACCCATCATCCAGCCTCAACAATTATCAACTCATGCCCAAACTTCTTTAATCTGTATATACTCATGGGTGAGATTATTGGAATTGATTTGAAGCAAATCCTGTATATTTTATAATTTAATTTACAAATATTTCAGTATGCATTTCTAAAAGATAATTGCTGTTTTTTATTTTATTTTAAAATATTTTTAAAATTTATTTCAGAGAGGAAAGGAGAGGGAGAGAGAGATAGAAACATCAATGATTAAAGAGAATCATTGATCGGCTGCCTCCTGCATGCCCCACCGTTGGGGATAGAGCCTGCAACTTGGGCATGTGCCCTGACTGGGAATTGAACCATGACCTCCTGGTTCATAGGTTGATGCTCAACCATTGAGCCACACTGGCCTGGTGATAATTGCTGTTTTAGAAAGGATAATCACACCTGCATTATGTTGCTTTTAATAACAACTAACAATTTATTAATACCATCATTTACTCAGGCAACATCAAATTCCATGTTTACCATGAGGGGGAGCATGCTTGAGAAAAATATTTCCATGGAATGATTGATATCCCAGGGTATGGCCATATCTGAACTTGAGTTCAACCCTCTACTTCTAAACCTCTTTCTGCTGAAAATCACATCAATATCTATACAGATAAAGGGAACTTCTTAACGTCCCTTCCAGCTCTGACATGCTCTGAAGAGAAGGTTATAGGCAGTCTTAGAAACAAAATATAATGCTCACTCCATGTCATGATTCTGAACAAGTGAAGAGAGTGTAACATCGTCTCTGAGAGATCATGCTATAATTTGATGATTTGCCTGTAATTGTGATATTTAACGTAGTTTGAATGTTCAAATTGCTTAAAAGAAGTCATGAGACCTTTGTGTTGATCAAAAACAATCATGGGTAGAAAGTTTTGAGTAAAACTGATTGATATCAAGCAAGATCCCCCTTTTCTAATATAATTACCAAGACTGGCCTTATAAGTGTGATTTCAGGGGAACAGAAATTATTCTATCTCCTCCTCATTCTCTTTCTACCCCCAAACTTCCTCACTTGTTCTTGGATGCTTGAAGTTTTCTGCGTTTGGGAAAAAGACCACAAATAAAAAGAAGTCATTTTAAAACAGCTTTATTGCCATATAACTCACATATCCTACAATTCACCCATTTAAGGCATAATTCGGTGGTTTTTAGTCTGTTCACAGATATGTGCAATTATCACTACAATAAGTTTTAGAACATTATCATCATCCAGAAAGAAACCCCATACCCTTAGCAGTCACCCTCTATTTCCCTCCAACCCTCCCAGCCCTAGGCAATCACTAATCTACTTTGTGTCTCTATAGATTTGCTTATTTGAGACATTTCATATAAACGGAGTAATGTGATCTTTTATGACTGGAAAGAGAAGTGATTTGAAGTGATTTAAATTCATATTAAGGAGGAAACGATGATTTTTCTATCTCTTTAAATAGGTTTTTGATTGGAAAAGGAACAGACCCTTTTAGTCCTAGGTAGCTGATGAGAAGAGGCAGAGCAGAGTGAGAGAGGAGAGGTGATGCTCACTTCCCAGTTTGGGCTGGGGCAGGCCCTGGCTGTCAACACTAAGTGTCAAAACTTCCAGATGATAATTCAGATGTTGGCACAAACAGAAAAGGAATTGACCGGCTGGCGTGGTTCAGTGGTTGAGCGTTGACCTATGAACCAGGGGGTCACGGTTCCATTCCTGGACCCCAGTGTGGGGTGTGCAAGAGGCAGCCAATTGATGATTCTCTCTCATCACTGACGTTTCTCTCTCTCTCTCTCTCTCTCTCTCTCTCTCTCTCTCTCTCACATTTCCTCTCTGAAATCAATACAAATAGATTTAAAAAAATAAAGAGAAGGAATTTCTTGCAGTGGTTCTCAACCTTCCTAATGCCGCGACCCTTTAATACAGTTCCTCATGTTGTGGTGACCCCCAACCATAAAATTATTTTCGTTGCTCCTTCATAACTGCAATTTTGCTACTGTTATGAATCGTAATGTAAATATCTGATATGCAGGATGTATTTTCATTATTTGTGACCCACAGGTTGAGAACCGCTGCTAGCGGTTAAGTATGGATGCAGGGGTGTATCTATCTATCTATCTATCTATCTATCTATCTATCTATCTACTATCATCATCTCTATTTCTATATTATATAAGTATATATTCAGGTGTATAGATGGAGGTAAGCCCTGGTTCCTGTCAGTCATATTCATGAATACTGTAACTGAGACTTATAATTAGACCTCACTTAACTGACAGCTCACTTTGGTTTCTCGCTGAGCCGCTTACAGGACCGCAGTGCCTCTCTCCTCTGCTGTGGCCTGCAAGGCAAAGTGCTAGAGCAGTGTTGCAGATGATCTGCCGATCAGGCCAGGTAATGGGGCACCGGGCTGTCATTTTCATCATCAGGAAATAGGTCTTTTGGTATAATTTTCCTCCAGTAATTAGTCTCTCTGTGATTTTTAGATTTTGTGTCATGTTGTGAATGCAACATGTTCGACAGCATTTCTATGATGGGTAAGCAAATATCATCTTTCATTAAAAACATCAGAAAAATTCCATCCAAAACTTCTGAACAGCCAGGGGGAGGAAAAATCCTAATGATAACAAAAAGGCCACTTATCCACAATCCACGTGAGAGTGGCTTACAGTGCAGTGTGAGAAGTAGCCTCGTTACTCATTCCTCCAGCCCACTGGCTAGATGTCTGCTCTTATGTGAGTGATGGCATCTTATGAGACAATTGCTTTCTACTTACCGAATGGTGTTATTAACTAAGAAAGGAATGTGTGGCCTAAATGATGTGTATCAAGTTAAAACACTTCCCTAAGCCAGGAGTTTTCTAAGTCAGGTTTTTGCTCTATGCATCCATATTTCCCTTCTGCATTTTTCTATGTAGGTGCATGCCCCTTCCTAAACTATCTCAAGGCCTTTGTAGAATGAAATGGAAAAAAAAACACACCTTCATATTCTCAATCTAGGAGAGAGATGATGTTTGAAAGAAAACCTGATTCTGAAAATCCGAGGGCAAGAAAACCATAAACCATAAATTCTTTTGCTGTAAATGAAGTTATAGTTGGATTAAGACTGGGCCACGATGGGGTTATGAATGACGAGAATTCTCCAATACTGCGGATGGGAGTGTAAAATGGTATCACTGCTTTCAAACACTTTTTGGCAGTATCTTAAATTGTTGAACATATGCCTCCCCTATGACCCAGAATACCATTTCTAGACATATATACATTCAGAAGAGAAACAAGTGCATACCAACAAAAGACACAAATAAGAATGTTTTTGACAGATTGTCAAACTGCAGCGGGAAGGCCGGGGAGAGTTGGGGGGCAGGAGGGAGGGGCGTAAGAGATCAACCGAAGGACGTGTATGCATGCATATAAGCATAACCAATGGACATAAGACACTGGGGGGTAGGGGAGGCCAGGGGATTGTCAAGGGCGGGGGAAAAAAAGGACACATATGTAATACCCTTTGTAATACTTTAAGCAATAAAATAAAAAAAATCTATTTTAACAAAATTTAAAAAAAGAAGAAGAAGAAGAAAAAGAATGTTTTTGTGGCTTTCTCACAATGTCCAAACACTGGAAGTGAACCCAATGTCCAAACACTGGAAGCAAACCCAATGTTCATCAACAGGAGAATGGATGAATAAATTGTGGTATTCATGCAATGGAATACTAAACAGCAATAAGAACAAACCACTGATACACACAACAATGCAGGTGAATCTGGCATAATTCTGAGCGGGGGGGGGGGGGGGGGAGGAAGCTACAAACAAATGAGTTTGTACTGGATGGTTAAAATTAAATGATCATGAATTGGCAGACATAATCAATGGTAATAGAAGTCTGCGTGGTGCCCACTTCAGTGACTGAAAAAGAGCACAGAGGAACCTTGGGGTGGGAGGGCTGCAATTCTATATTTTGATTTGTATGACGGTTACACAAGTGTATTCACATGTAAACATTTGATATATACTAATATCCTTAATATTAGTAAAGCAGATTATGAATATGCATATATACAGCCTCAAAGTAAAAGCACATATTATAAAAGTTTGGGCTATGAGAGATCTGAGAGCTGGTTCACTGTTGAAATTGTCATATTGGGTTTGGTTCTTTTGCCCATTCAGTGCAGCTCTAGTGGGTCACTGCTGACTCTCCCTTTAGGATTGCACAGAGTTCATCTCACAGAGAAGGAAAGGAAATATGCAATGCCTACTCCAACCCACCTTCCAAAGACTGTATTTGGAATTGTGTTGGATGTTCACTACATTTGAAGATACAGCAACTACACAGAAAAGCAGATTGGCTATTATTTTGCTCTGGAGGTTGCCTTAAAAGACAATTTTAATTTGACACTATTGATCACCTCTCTCTACTTTCATAGCAGTTCAAGACACATATGGAGGATGAATTCCATACATATGTTAGACTTCTAGCAGAGACTTTAGGGTGAAGTTCTACAGTTGGGTGAGATATCAGAGAGACATGTGAGTGCCGTTTGTGTCAACATGAGAGAAGAGTGTAGTGAGTAAGGAGAGGACCCAGAACAGCACCTTGGTGATGAGACATTAGTGTAAGGGGATGGGGGAATAGGAAGTCTGGGGGAGAAACCTGCCTTCTTTTGTAGGTACCTTGATGCCTGGTAGACATTTCTTAAAGGTTTCATTCCAGCTTGTTGCCTCTCTCTCTGTATGTTCTCTCTTCAGAGAGTTCATTTGTTTTAATGACGTCAATTTTCTACTAATATCTTCCACATCCACATCTCCCATCCTGCCTTCAACTACAGACTCTAGCCCTACACCGTATTCTCTCACTCGCTCTTCAAATTGGCATGTGTAGAAGGAGCTGGGCTATGTAGGGTTAGGGAGTAAGATGTTTGCAGGTGAAAGGGAACATACAATAAAAAACTAAAAACTGGAGATGCAGGAAAAGAAGATCCTAGAATAACTTGGAGAAGCTTACTAGTAGCTTTGGAAAAGAGAAAGAGAGGAGAAATGATAAATATGAAGACATTTGGAAATAGAAAACTGCTTGCCTATTTCACTCTCTTTCACTGAGCTCTTCCTAAAACAATACTAGCACTTATATAGTATTTGCTATTTCACTAGCACTGTGCTATGTACTTACATATATCATCTCATTTAGGCCTCACAACAACCCTAAGAGGAGGGTAATGTTAGTAACCTACCATTCTAGATTGGAAACTGAAGCCTAGAATGGTTAAGGAACTTATCTAAGGTCTCACAGCTAGGGTGTTTAGGATCCAGGGTATTAATCCAATTTGCTTGCCTTCAGAGCCCATGACCACTAGGCTGTGGTGCCTCTGTCTGCACATGTGTGTGCACGTGCGCACACACACATACCTGTTAGCAGACTTCCTTGGTACTTCCTGGCTCTTGTTAGTCCCATTGCCTGCATGGATGTTACCTACTTCCATGATCTCAGGATGCTTTGTTTCCTGCTCAGTTTGTTTCCTGCAGCAGCTGGGAAGACCACTCCAGAAAGAGAACTGTGCACAGTCAAGTAGGTAGAGATGGGAAAATGCCCCTGTATAATCTGTTTTGACTGCAGTATGAAGACATAGGGGCAAAGATGGGAGCAGTAAGTTGAGGCTGGAACTTGGATGGCCTTGAATTCAAGAACAAGGAGTTGAGATATAATTTAATTGGCAGTACAGAGCCACTGAACAGGCTCTGTATGAGAGCTAAGCTTTAGGGAGATGAACCTGACAGCTGGCGTGGGATGTACTGAAGTAAGCAGAGGGCGCAGGTTGGAGGCCAGTTGAGAGCCTAGTGCCACAGTCCAGGTGAGGCATCAGGCCTGGTAGGATCAATGTAAAGAGAGCAGAAAAGAGAGCAGGGAGTGACAAGAGAAATAACGTTCCCAGGGGTCCTGCTGGGGAATGTATTTATCCAGCTTCTAAGAGAGCTAATAGAAAAGAATATTTTGTACACTTAGCAATTAATCAAATTGTAGATTCCCTAGCTGAGCTTTTGAAAACCATTTGTAAACTGGTGGAAAACCTCTCTATCCATCTTTTAATCTTACTATTTCCCAACTTTCATCCTCCACTACGGGTGGGCTAGTCTTGCTGTTCCACAGACATGCTGTGATTGATGTTGTATTTTAGATTCTATCCCTACCTCTTAATGGCCTCTGCTTGCTCCATATATTGCAAATAAAATTTAAATTAAATTTTAAATTCCATTTCTCCCACAAATGTTGCACTGATTGGACCTACACTTATTTATTCCCCTTGCTTCTGAATTCCCCAGGCCCCTCATGGCTATTCCGTGTGGTTGTTCTGTTCTTGTGTCTTCTTGAGCTTCTTGGAGAATGGTTGGTGGCCACCATGTCTTGTGCTCCTTCTCTGTCCTTTACCAGGCCCAGCCTATCCTGGAACACATGATAAAACTTCATACCCATTGGCTGTTTGAGATTTGCATGTAGAGAAACAAGCTTCCCTATGGAGATTTGACATGCCATAGTTTTGTCATAAAGCTCAGTTTTCACTCAAGTACCTCATTGCTGAAAAAAATGTGTTGTGAAAGGTGAGGAGGGGTAATGGGAGATGCAGTGGTGTGGGGGAGAGCAGAACTGAAAGAAGATTTGCTGAGAATGTGTGTGTGTCCTTTCTGCACCAGCTTCTCATTGCTCCTACAAACTCTGGAACACATAGGTCCTTGATAACTAAATGTCCTCTTCATTGGCTTTGCGGGAAGAGTGGGCCAAGGTCAGTCCTGGGAGAGCAATAGCAGTGAATGCCCAGGGCTGAAATAGATAGAGGAATAGAATTTGCATGAATGCCCATGACCAAGACACTGATGGGAATTAAGGAAAGTTACCATCTATAAATGAAATAAAATGCTCATTCTAGAACATGAGTCCCTGCTGCCTAAACATCTCCACCCAAGTATGTTTCCCATAATGCACATATTTAAAAATGTCAACTCCTTTAATCCTCCCTACTACACATGTTTAAAAATGTCAACTCCTTTAATCCTCCCAACAACCCAAGATGGGTACTATTACTATCATCATCCCTATTTTAATTGGGACACCAAGGATTTTAATCAGCTGCCCAAGGTCACATAGTCAGAGGGTAGAAGAGCAGGATTTCAACCCAGACATGCTGGCTCCATGGTCTCTGCTCTTAACCACCACTCTCTGCGGTATTAACCATTACTTGTGCTGAATATGTTTTATCTACCTGGGAAAAGGATAATGTTGAGGTCACTAGGTCCCTGAGCATGGAGGGATGGCAGGGATGCAGGTGGGGGAGAGATGGCAGCAAGAGGAGCACTGAAGACCGGGGCATCTGCCCTCTTTTCACGATCTACTCAGGATCTGGCTGGGTGTTAGAACTGTCCTTTCCCACTTTGAATGAGGAATCCTCAAAGCTAACCCCAAATATTAAATGCAGCAATTAGATGTTACTGTTCGTGGTAGTTCATCATCCACACTTGCTGACAGGAAGGAACAGATGCTGTGTGGAGATCACGCTGTCATGGAGGTTGTGGGACAATTTGGGTTTGATAGATGTCACTCCCTCAAGGCTGCTCCAGGCAGACAACCCAGAGCGTGGCAGGCACGGGGAGGTCTCTTACCGGTTGCCTCTTCAATCTAGATGCCTTGAACTTTCCAAGAGTTTCACAGCCTACGAGGGAACCTTTCAGCAGCGATGCTGTGTTTGGGATGATTTTTGGAGACTTTTTGGTCAATATGAATGCTACAGGTTTGGAAGCACAACAATGTGATCTGTCTAGTAATGTGACGACACTCATCGCAGGCTAGCATGTTTCGTTTCTCTTGGAGGTGAAGAGCCATTTGTTTGATGAATATACTTTGCAATTGCCTCTGTTCTCTCTAAGGTGGCTCTGGAGGTGTGATTTTGTGAGGCAAATGATAAATACCCAATATTGCCTTCCTGGTAGAGCAGAGAGCCTGAAGCCCTTCATGGAGCTATTCTGAAATTGGGAATTTAGGGTTGGTGTATTCATTGAAAAAGAATGTAGCTTCTTTTTCTGTGTAATTTGAAGGATGTGTAAGATTCTCTTTGTCCCCACTTTCTACCCAACTAGGTGGACAAAGTATCTCCTGCTGATGGAACTCTGACCCTTGGTTAAGACATCACAACTTTAGGGTCCCTTCCTTTAAAACGAGGCTCAGTTGGGAGCCCACTGTGTGTGTGTGTGTGTGTGTGTGTGTGTGTGTGTGTGTGTGATATAACACATAAGCTATTGCCATATTACTATCACTATAACTTAACAGTCCTAAAGAGAAATAATGAAAGTAGAGTTCCATTACATTATGTTGCAACCCTTCTTCCTGAGTTATATACAAAGCTGACCTGTGATCTATGAAGGGTTAGTCCAGCACGCAGGGTCCCCGAAGGCCTGTGGGAGTTGAGAACAACCGCTGGGGGAGAAGGAGGGCGTATCTGTGCGGAGGAGACTGACTTGAGAAGGAAGACTTTGCGCAGTGGCATTTCCCACGGTGCCTTGGAATAGAGCAGTCCCTCCTCATCTGAGGTGTGGCTTTTCACGGTTTCGGTTACCGGTGGTCAGCTGCAGTGCAAAAACACCTAATGGAAAATTTCAGAAAGAAACAACTCATAAGTTTTAAATTGCAGGGCTGTCCCGAGCAGCGTGATGAAATCTCGCGAGGTCTGGATCGTGACTCACCCCCTTGTCCAGCGTCTGCGCGTGCGCGGTGGATACTCCCGCCGGTAGTCATGCAGTAGCCTTCCTGGTTATCAGATCGACCGCAGCGCTTGTGTTCGAGTCACCCTTATTTTACTTAATAATAAGGACCCTGAAGCACAAGAGCAGCGATGCTGGCAGTTCGGATATGCCACAGAGAAGCCGTGAAACGCTTTCACCTGCGGCAGAAGGACGATAGCAGCTGATACTGCGCCACAGGCCTACGCCATTCATCTCCCTTCGTCTCATCGCGTAGGAATGTTATCATCTGACATCATCGGAAGAAGGGTGAGTCCAGCACAGTGTGCAATTCTCAGAGAGACCACATCCATGTCACTTTTACTACAATCTATTGTTACAATTGTTCTGTTTTATTATTAGTTGTTGGGGTTAATATCTTACTGTGCCCAACTTATAAATTAAACTTTATCATAGGTAGGTATGTACAGGAAAAAACAGTATATAGAGGGTTCAGTACTATCTGTGGTTTCAGCCATCCACTGGGGACTTGGACTGAACCCCTGTGGGTAAGGGAGGACTGTCACATCGAAATCTAAACTCCCTGGCAAGATTTGCTGTGTGTGTGTGTGGTGGTGGTGGTGGGGGTGGGGGGGCGGGGGGTGCAGGGGGCATGGATGGGTAGCTGGACAGGCTTGATAACTTACCTTCCTTATTAAGGATGTGATTAGCTCCTTTGGTTGTTTGCCTGGTAGCAAAGTTTTCAATGAACATAACTAAATCTATGTTTTAGTTAAGTCTGAAAAGCACCCACAGGACATTTCTCATGGGAATCTCAGTGCCAACTATGAGCTTAATAATTTGTCAATCACCCGAACATGTCTCTTTCAGGATGAGCTTGCTCCCCATCTCCCCCCAGGTGGGTCCCATCTACCTGCCTTCCCCCCACCTCCCACCTGAGAGCTAACTGAGCTGTTTTGGAGGAATTTGAATTCATCACTGGGGTAGTTCTCCTCAGATCTTCTGCTCCTCAATGATTAATGGGTCTTCTTAAAACTAAATTTGTGTTTCCAGTTATGGTGGCTGCATCTGTATCTTGTGCCACAGGGCTAAATGCCTTCTCTAGGAATTCCTTATCTGTTCCATTTTCTTCTCAATGTTTGTTCCGTCCCCCACCCCCACCTCCTCAGGGCATGAGTTCTGTCTCCAAAACCCACGCTGGGATGAGATTTCTGCCGGACCTGTGAACTTGGTTCGTTGTTAGGTTTCTTTCATACAACTTGCTAGTCTGTGTTTCTCAACTGTGCCTAAGTCAGACTTTGTGGAATCGGCATGCGACTGTGCATTGCAGGTGTACACTAGCGGCTCTAAAACTTGAGCGGGCCCCAGAATCACCTGGTGGGCTTCTTATATGTAACACAGGCTTCTGGGCCCCACTCCCAGCATTTCTGTGTCAGCCGATCTGGGTGGGTGGGCATGTGGATTTGCATTTCTGGTCAGGTCCCAAGGGATGCTGCTGCTGCTAGTTGGGGGCCCACACTCTGAGAACCACTGGTTTAGGTTACTATTCATGTTCACACTGTCTGTGTGACGGAAATTTGTCTCAATAGTCACAACCGGGCTTGTCTAGCGCTGTCTCACCCAGGAGACAGGACCAGGTGTTCCTTACAGTCTGGACCTTTTGTGCCTATTATGTAATGAGGTAGATCAGGCTCCATGTTCTAGTTTTACTTGTGACCAGATCCTGGGCTTCAGAGGAAAAATAAGGGATGCCATGGATTCCAGGAACTGAAGGGTTAACAGAACACTTTTTTTTTTTTTTTTTTAACTTAACCACCAGCCATCTTGATTCAGATATCTCTGGCTTTTACTCCATCAAGTGAGAAGGAAGTGAACAAGGCTGCCTTGTTTTGAGGACAGGGGTTCAACCTCAAAATTAGGCTGCTGGAGGAGAACCCAGAACCAGACATTTGTTCCCACTGTGGAAGGGCTGCTCTCGGTCCTTAGTCCTAGCACAGAGCCTTGTGTGTACGTATGTTCCTGGGTGTCCAGGGGTTTCACATGCTGTTGGGTTCTGGTTTCCCTGGCATCACATTTTAGTCCATTTGGTGAAAGCTTATAGGGGCATATCTCTTCACTTCCGGTCCTGCCTGATGCAGTGGAATTGTTTGAATTAAGCATGCCCGACGCTTGCTCTTGTGAAAGAGAGCCTATTTATCAGGGTGCAGAAGGAACTACATTTTTTTTTTTAATTTTAGTGAAATACATGTACATCCTGGTATCCTCCAGTATCTTGTCTTGCTTTGAAAGTAGCAGCTATTCCATTGTTTATTCAGAAACCACTTAAAGATAGGCACTGTCTTTTATTCATTTTTATTTTCCCAGGGTATTTATATTTTTCTACCTTAGTGCCAAAAACAATTGTAGCACTCATGACATTTGAAAACAATAGTAGCAGTCATGACATTTGAGAATTTAGAAGTTCTCAGCATAGGAGCTGTGATGGACCTGTGTTGGCATCTTCTAACAATCTTTTCTAGGCTAGAGCTTCTACAGTAGGGGCAACATTACTTTTATTATTTTTTTAAAAAATATAACATTTCTTAGATGTTAGTATGTTGAATAGTATTAAAAAAGAAATAATAATTGCTCAGAATCCCACTACCAAATAACTCATGTTAATACAAGAAGAAATAAGGCATATAGCTAGAAAATTCAAATAGTATAAAATGTCCCTCTTCTCAAAGGTAAAATTTTAAATAATTTCTTGTTCAGCCAGCATAGCTCAGTGGTTGAGCATCAACCTATAAACTAGGAGGTCACGGTTTGATTCCCAGTCAGGGCACATGCCCTGGTTGTGGGCTCAGTCCACAGTGTGGGCTGTGTAGGAGGCAGCCAATCAATGATTCTCTTTCATTGTTGATGTTTCCATTTCTCTATCCCTCTCCTTTCCTCTATGAAATCAATAGAAATATATTAAAAAATAAAAAAATGAGGCGGAGAACCAAGATGGCGGCATAGGTAAACACCGGAGTTTGCTGCCTCGCACAACCACTTCAAAAATACAACTAAAAGACGGAACGGACATCACCCAGAACCACAGGAAGACTGGCTGAGGGGAAATTCTTCAACTAGAAGGAAAGAGAACAGCATACCAAGACTCAGAGGAGGTGCAGTGTGGAAAATACAAAGGTGCGGAGGTGCGCACGGAGCGGGCTGGTGGCTGAGGGCACGGTTGTCGTTTTCAATCGGGAGGGAGTCTCAGGCTCTGAGCTCCAGTTCCGGGCGAGTCTCTAGGGACCCAGACTCAAACGGGAGAAGCGGGACTGTCTGGCATCGGTCGGAACGCGAGGGCAGCTTTCTCTCCGAGGTTTGCAACGGTTGCTGGGACTCTGAGAGGCAGAGCCGCTGGGGACGGGACTGAGAGCAGCCATAACTGCTCGCTCCAGCCCACCCTGTTGATCCCTTGCAACCCGCCCCGCCCAAGCCCTGCACAGAGCCATTTGCCAGATAGCCTCAGGCAAAGGCTAGATTAGCACCTCCCCAGAGGACAGAAGTTTTCCCACTGCAGACACAGCTGACTCTCACAGCCAGTTGGCCTGGAGGTCAAATCCCCCTAGTATTAACTACAACAATCAAGGCTTAACTACAACAAGACTGCGCACAAAGACCACTAGGGGGTGCACCAAGAAAGCATAAAAAATGCGGAGACAAAGAAACAGGACAAAATTGTCAATGGAAGATATAGAGTTCAGAACCACACTTTTAAGGTCTCTCAAGAACTGTCTAGAAGCCGCCGATAAACTTAATGAGATCTACAAGAAATCTAATGAGACCCTTGATGTTATGATAAAGAACCAACTAGAAATTAAGCATACACTGACTGAAATAAAGAATACTATACAGACTCCCAACAGCAGACCAGAGGAGCGCAAGAATCAAGGCAAAGATTTGAAATGCGAAGAAGCAAAAAACACCCAACCAGAAAAGCAAAATGAAAAAAGAATCCGAAAATACGAAGATAGTGTAAGGAGCCTCTGGGACAGCTTCAAGTGTACCAACATCAGAATTATAGGGGTGCCAGAAGATGAGAGAGAGCAAGATATTGAAAACCTATTTGAAGAAATCATGACAGAAAACTTCCCCTACCTGGTGAAAGAAATAGACTTACAAGTCCAGGAAGCGCAGAGAACCCCAAACAAAAGGAATCCAAAGAGGACCACACCAAGACACATCATAATTAAAATGCCAAGAGCAAAAGACAAAGAGAGAATCTTAAAAGCAGCAAGAGAAAGAAACTCAGTTACCTACAAGGGAATACCCATACGACTGTCAGCTGATTTCTCAATAGAAACTTTGCAGGCCAGAAGGGAGTGGCAAGAATTATTCAAAGTGATGAATACCAAGAACCTACAACCAAGATTACTTTACCCAGCAAAGCTATCATTCAGAATTGAAGGTCAGATAAAGAGCTTCACAGATAAGGAAAAGCTAAAGGAGTTCATCACCACCAAACCAGTATTATATGAAATGCTGAAAGGTATCCTTTAAGAAGAGGAAGAAGAAGAAAAAGGTAAAGATACTAATTATGAACAACAAATATGCATCTATCGACAAGTGAATCTAAGAATCAAGTGAATAAATAATCTGATGAACAGAATGAACTGTTGATTATAATAGAATCAGGGACATAGAAAGGGAATGGACTGACTATTCTTGGGGGGGAAAGGGGTGTGGGAGATGCGGGAAGAGACTGGACAAAAATCGTGCACCTATGGATGAGGACAGTGGGTGGGGAGTGAGGGCGGAGGGTGGGGTGGGAACTGGAAGGAGGGGAGTTATAGGGGGGAAAAAGAGGAACAAATGTAATAATCTGAACAATAAAGATTTAATTAAAAAAATAAATGAAATAATTTTTTGTGCATCCTTGCAGAATGTGTGTGTATGTATGTATACATAGATGTATATTTTTACACTAAAAAGGTTCAAACTATATATATTCTTCCATACCTTTTTATCCCCCAATTCATAATGCTGTGTCTGGGAGATTTCTCTAAACCAAAATAACTTTTTTATATGTTCTCTCTCTCTCTCTCTTCATCTATTCTTCTACTGAATATATAATAACTTAGGTATCACTACCTTTTTAGATGGAGTTTTAGGAACACTTTTGAATGAAGAATGGAAAGTCTATAGCATGAACTGAAAAAGTCCAGGTGGCAGATGAAGAATGAGAAAGAAAAAAATTGGAAGAAGTAGAAACACCCCCCAAAATTAAAAATTTAGAAGGACAAAAGAAGTAACCTAACATGTTTGAGAAGGCATTTTGCTTTCACTCCTAATTGTAGATATGTTGAATTTTATTAAAAGTGAATACAAAAGTGACGGTAGGGATTTGAACTAGGTTCAGAACGACCAGAGGGAGAGAGAATTTTGGCAGCAGCCTCTAATATTTACTAGACTTGAGAAGCACATAGGGAGACTAGGCCATCTGGACAACAGTTATATTTGTCAAGTTAAGAAGTGACCAAAACACATGGTGGCATCATATTGGTGGGATGGAGAGAGAGGCTATATAAATCCAGAGTTCATGAGAGAGTGTGGTTGTGGAGGCGCTTTCAGGCTGCGTGTCTAGGGGAGGAGAGAGATTTCATCAAGGATGGCTGTTTTAAGAAAAGGCAGAAGAAATAAGGTTTGTGAAGCCCAGAGGAGAGACAACTTAATTTGGGGTTAGCTCAGGGAGTTTCAGTTACTACCTGTATATGTGTGTGTGTATGCACATGCATGTCAACATTTTGTTTTTAAAGAAAAACAGAAAGGAATGGTCACAGAACTAATTGTATAGTACCTCCCCCTATGTTCCAGACGCTGGGCTACGTACATTATGTAAAAGAATATGCTTTCTATAAACTCCCCTCTGAAGTAGCTTTTTATTATCTTCTCTTGAGATAAGGAAACTCAGATGCTGGAAGTTGTTACTTGACTGGCACTTGAACCCAAGCTTGTCTGCCTGCAAAGACCAGGTTCCTTTCTCCATGCCAAAATACTGTGAACACTTAGAATATATCCTGTAAACACATTAAAATGGACAGGGGTCTGCTATGTGGGTAGACTATTATGTGGGGATCAGGTTGAACATCTAAAGGGGAATAGAGAAAATCATTATTTCTCATCCAGGGTGTGTGTCCACAAAATAGCCCACTGAGAATGGGTGAACACAGTGTATGAACTGTCACCGAAAAGCCAAGGAGAGCTAGTTTTGGTAGAGATTTGCTTTTAGAGTTATGTCCCGTATGATAGGGACACAGCTTGGAAGATCAGTCAGTTGTCAGTGTGGGGTGTGGTTATCGTATCCAACAGGGTCAGGGAACCAGATTTGAAAAACAGAAGAACAAAAATGTTGGCCAAAACATGTTTAGGAAAAGGAAGCTGCGATGAGAAAAGGGAAAGGGAAGAGCAGCCCCTCAGGGGATCTGACAGGGTTTGGAGGGAGGATGTTGACTCCAGAAATAACACTATCAAGAAAAGCAAATGTTCTTTAGTACAGAAAAGAAGAGGCCTGGCAGCAGCGTGGAGGTCAGTGAGCAAAACTACACAGTGGAGAGGGCTCCTCCTTGTAGGACAATGGAGATGCACACGATAAATGGGAACCCTCCTCTCTTCTATGGGAGCCTCGCTCAGATTCTCACAGAACTCTTGTCCACACCTCTGCACATATGGAGAATCTAGAGAGGAATGGAGATCCTAAAATGTTTGAAGTTACACAAATCACTTCCATATGGAAAAGTAAGAAGAATAAATTATTTAAACTTAGCAAAAGACATCAGAGGGGGAATTTTGACAACTGTTCTCAGGTACATGGAGGTTTATGAAATAAAGCATGTTGACAGTACCTGGCTGTGTCCATTAAGGAGACATCAGAGAGAAAAGGCCACACCCCATGTTATGTTGCACTTGATCACACAAAAGGAAGAGATGCCCCCTCACCCCCAATAATTGTGTTTAGATCTGAAAGGAACTTTCAGAAACTCATTATATCAACTATCCAAATAGGAGATATTTTCAGCTCACTTGGATCTCATAGGGAAATTTAAAAAAAAATTTTACTTCAGATTTTGGCCAGGTTGGGTAGGTGAAAAACCTATGCAACTATATTTAGAAAGAAGGTACTTAGAGCAAGTGAGTTCTGCTCATTGAGAATTGATAATTATCAGAAATCTCAAAGGGGAGTCTGTTCATGCAGAGTCTCTCGAGAGGAGCTGGAAAACTCTGCAAGTTCATATAAATATTAACTTTCTTATGTGTGCCAATTAGGACAACGCATGCTATTTTGAAGCAAACCTGTAGAGCCCTTGAGGTTCACCTTCAACTCACATGGATTATTTTTCTCTCTTTTCAAGAAGATTTTGCAGGCACAGGCAATCATGGATATAAGTCAACATTTTGAGTAAGAACATGTATTGGTGCTACTATAAGATATTTATATTCTATATTTAAGTAATTTCCACTTTTTATAATTAAGAATGTAATTTATTCTTTCTTACCTTGCAAGAGTATTGCATATTCCTTAAAAACAAATCCATGATGAGTGAAGTCAGGATAATGATTGTTTTTAGAGAGCAGTGACTGGGAAGGGGCATGAGGGAACTTTTTGGGAGATGGAAATAGTCTCGATCTGGATGGTGGTCCCTTGTGTGTGTACATATGTAAATATCTACCCTGTCTTCTTTAGCGTTCCTCCTCACTCTACTTCTCTTAATGTAAGTACCCACCTTTTCTGTGGGTAGTGGTAACATTTATGCCATTTGTTGTCCTGAGTACACTTTCAAGCTATGAAGTAAAGGGGAAAATGTACTTGAGAGCCATGAGAAGAAAGAGGACTCAAATTCTGAAATAATGCTTCATACAGATTTGGAAAATCCAATGGTTTAATTCAAACAAATGAAGCCCAATTCTACCTGTGAAATCGCCGCTGAAGCTGACACCATCGCAATCTGGGAAGCAATTTGAATAAGGGTAACTGAGAGGGAGGACTCCACATGCTAATTGCTGAGAACATTCCAGGACCCAGATTGAAACACAGGAATCTTTTTTTTTTATCTAGCCTACTTTATTTATTTTTTTAAATTAAATCTTTATTGTTCAGATTATTACATTTGTTCCTTTTTTCCCCCCCCCATAACTCCCCTCCTCCCAGTTCCCGCCCCACCCTCCGCCCTCACTCCCCACCCACTGTCCTCATCCATAGGTGCACGATTTTTGTCCAGTCTCTTCCCACATCTCCCACACCCCTTTCCCCCCCAAGAATAGTCAGTCCATTCCCTTTCTATGTCCCTGATTCTATTATAATCAACAGTTCATTTTGTTCATCAGATTATTTATTCACTTGATTCTTAGATTCACTTGTTGATAGATGCATATTTGTTGTTCATAATTTGTATCTTTACCTTTTCCTTCCTCTTCCTCTTCTTAAAGGATACCTTTCAGCATTTCATATAATACTGGTTTGGTGGTGATGAACTCCTTTAGCTTTTCCTTATCTGTGAAGCTCTTTATCTGACCTTCAATTCTGAATGATAGCTTTGCTGGATAAAGTAATCTTGGTTGTAGGTTCTTGGTATTCATCACTTTGAATATTTCTTGCCACTCCCTTCTGGCCTGCAAAGTTTCTGTTGAGAAATCAGCTGACAGTCGTATGGGTATTCCCTTGTAGGTAACTGAGTTTCTTTCTCTTGCTGTTTTTAAGATTCTCTCTTTATCTTTTGCTCTTGGCATTTTAATTATGATGTGTCTTGGTGTGGTCCTCTTTGGATTCCTTTTGTTTGGGGTTCTCCGCGCTTCTTGGACCTGTAAGTCCATTTCTTTCACCAGGTGGGGGAAGTTTTCTGTCATTATTTCTTCAAATAGGTTTTCAATATCTTGCTCTCTCTCATCTTCTGGCACCCCTATAATTCTGATGTTGGTACGCTTGAAGCTGTCCCAGAGGCTCCTTACACTATCCTCACATTTTTGGATTCTTTTTTCATTTTGCTTTTCCGGTTGGATGTTTTTTGCTTCTTCGCATTTCAAATCATTGACTTGATTCTTGCGCTCCTCTGGTCTGCTGTCGGGCGTCTGTATAATATTCGTTATTTCAGTCTGTGTGTGCTTAATTTCTAGTTGGTTCCCCAATATAAGATCGAGGGTCTTATTAGTTTTCATGTAGATCTCATTAAGTTTATCGGCGGCTTCTAAACAGTTCTTGAGAGACCTTAAAAGTGTGGTTCTGAACTCTATTTCTTCCATTGACAATTTTGTCCTGTTTCTTTGTCTCCGCATTTTGTTATGCTTCCTTGGTGTACCCCCTAGTGGTCTTTGTTCGCAGTCTTATAGATAAATCTTGATTGTTGTAGCTAATTCCAGGGAGGGTTTGACCTCCAGGCCAAGTGGCTATGAGAATCAGCTGTGTCAGAAGTGAGAGAACTTCTGTCCTCTAGGGAGGTGCTAATCTAGCCTTTGCCTGAGGCTATCCGGCAAATGGTTCTGCGCTGGGCTTGGGCGGGGCGGGTCACACAGGATCAACAGGGTGGGCCGGAGAGAGCAGTTATGGCGGCTCTCAGTCCTGTCCCCAGGGGCTCTGCCTCTCTGAGTCCCAGCACCCGCTGCAAAGCTCAGAGACAAAGCTGCACTCGCTCTGACCGAAGCCAGACAGTCCCGCTTCTCCCGTTTGAGTCTGGGTCCCTAAAGACTCGCCCGGATCTGGTGCTCAGAGTCTGCGACTCCCTCCCGATTGAAAACAACAACCGCGCCCTCCTCCGCCAGCCCGCTCCGCGCACTCCGCACCTCAGAATTTGACTTCAGCACTGCGCCTCCTCTGAGTGTCCGTATGCGTTTCTCTTTCCTCCTAGTTGTAGGACTTCCACTCAGCCAGCGTTCCTGTGGTTCTGGGTGATGTCCCTTCCGTTTTTTGGTTTCACTTTTGAAGTAGTTGTTCAAAGCAGCAAACTCTGGCGTTAACCTATGCCGCCATCTTGGTTCTCCTCCGAAACACAGGAATCTTGATGTGGGGTGTGTTCTAGCCCTCCCAAGAAAATCACATCAGGGGTGGGATGGGGGCACACTAATCAGTTACTTGGGGACAGAGTGCTTTAATGGTGTGCCCTTTTGTATACTAAAAATTATGTTTCTGGAGCTGTAATGGGAGTTTAGTCATTTGGACCCCTGGGGACAAGGGCTACATGTGCATGTGGTGCCTGTGACATTACTCTGAAATCACCACTGGCAATGGTGGCATGGAGGAGGGGGGGAAATTATTGGCCTATCATACTTGGCACCATTCCCCCCCTGCTGGTCTTAGAGGGCAAAAGACCCAAATAGACCTTCATCTATGACTCAGAGCTCGCCTTGCCCTAGCTGTGAAGCCTAATTTGCTTGCTGCAGTATTGGTTCCCTACTCTCGGTGAGTATGAGCCCCTTAATAGATGGAATCAGAACCTACGGAAAAGCCCACCCTATTAGGACAGTAAAAAGACTCTGTTTGATTCCATAATGGTGGATACATGCCATACATTTGTCCAAACCATAGAATGTACAACACTGAGAATGAACCCTAATGTCAACTATGGACTTTGGGTGATAATATATATCAGTGTAGAGGTTCTTCAATTGTAATAAATGCACCACTTTGGTGGGGACGTTGATAATGGGGAGGTCATGCATGTGTGGGGGCAGGAGGTATACCTTTGTACCTTTCCCTTAATTTTGCTGTGAACATAAAACTGTTCTAAAAAGTCTTAAAAAAAAGTTCACTCTACCTCGCTGAGGAATCCATGGCAGCCTCCTCTGCCTGCCACCTTTTCCCTCCCTCATTTTCATGTACTTTTCCAAAGTATAATGAATATTAGGTGTTATGGACTGAGTTGTGTCCCTCCAAAATTCATATGTTGATGTCCTAACTTTCAGTGCTTCAGAATATGACTGTATTTGGAGATAAGAACTTTAAAGAGGCAACTAAGTCAAAATGAGGTCATTAGGATGGGCCTTAATCCAATAAGACTGATGTCCTTATAAGAAAGGGAAATTAGGACACAGACATGCACATGTACAGCAGAAAGACCATGTGAGGACATAGGGAGACAGTGCATCTCCATGTCAAGGAGAGAAGTCTTGGAGGGAAGTAACCCGGTGGACACCTTGATTTGGGACCTTTAGTCTCCATAACCATGAAACAATATCTGTTGTTTAAAGCCACCCAGTCTTTGGTACTTCGTTATAGCAGCCTTTACTGATTAATACACATTGTTTCTTTTCTTGTCTTTTTTTAAAGTGTATATATATATATATATATATATATATATATATATCCTATCTAATAAAAGAGAAACATGGTAATTAGTGTACAACCACTACCCTTCCCATTGGCTAATCAGGGCGATATGCAAATTAACTGCCAGCCAAGATGGCGGCCGGTAGCCAGGCAGCTTGAAACTAACATGAGGCTTGCTTGCTTCAGTGACGGAGGAAACCAACGTTCCCTGCCTGCCTTGCCGGCCTCTGAGCCTGCAGTTTGAAACATTGTAACAAATATAGAAGCTAAACAAAACCCCAGAAACCTGCTTTCAGACAGCCGGGATCTCAGAGCTGGAGTTATACATTGTTTCGATTCTAGAACTGAAACAAACCAGATACCTGCTTTCAGCAGCGGAGGCCTAAGAGCTGGAGCCTCAGAGCTAAAGCTGGCCCAGAATAAAAAAAGAAAAAGAAAAAAAGGAGCGGCTGCGAGCTTCAGTCACCCGCCAACCTGAAAACAGCCGTCAGCCCCTCACCCAAACTGGCCAGGCACCCCAGTGGGGACCCCCACCCTGAAGGGTGTGTGACCAGCTGCAAACAGCCATCATCCCCTCACCCAGGCTGGCCAAGCACCCCAGTGGGGACCCCCACCCTGATCCAGAACACCCTTCAGGGCAAACCAGCTGGACCCCACACGTGCACCAGGCCTCTATCCTATATAGTAAAAGGGTAATATGCCTCCCAGAACCGGGATCAGTGGAGCCGCGAGGCCTCTGGGCACCAGGATCAGCGTGACAGGGGGCAGCGCCCAAACCCCCTGATTGCCCTGTGGCTCTGTGTGTGACAGGGGGCAGGGCCACAACCTCCCTATTGGCCCTGCTCTGTTCGTGACAGGGGAAGGTGCCCCAACCCCCTGATCAGCCCTGCTCTGTGCCTGATAGGGGGGAGCTCCCCAACCCCCTGATCACCCTGCGGCTCTGTGTGTGACAGGGTGCGGTGCCCCAACCCACCCCCCAACACCCACGGGCCCTGCTCTGTGTGTGATGGGGTAGAGCCATAACCTCCCCATCGGCCCTGCCCTGAGTGTGACAGGGTGCGGCACCCCAACCCCCTGATCCACCCTGCTCTGTGTGTGACGGGGCGGTGCCCCAACTCCCCTATCAGCCCTACTTTGTGAGTGACAGGGAGGTGCTCCCAAACCCCCTGATCAGCCCTGCTCTCTGCGTGACAGGGTATGGAGCCCCAACCCCCTGATTGGCCCTGCTCTGTGCGTGACAGGGGGTGGCACCGCAACCTCCCTATCGACCCTGCCTTGAGTGTGACGGGGCGGTGCCCCAACCACCCAATCGGCCCTACCCTGAGTGTGACTGAGGGTGGCATCGCAACCTCCCGATCCGCCCTGCTCTGTGCATGACAGGGGCGGCGCCCCAACTCCCCAATCGGCTCTCCTCTGAGCCCGACCAGGGGCTACACCTAGGGATTGGGCCTGCCCTCTGCCACCCGGGAGCGGGCCTAAGCCAGCAGGTCGTTATCTGCCGAGGGGTCCCAGACTGCGGAGAGGGCACAGGCCGGGCTGAGGGGGCCCCCCTCCCCCCCGAGTGCACAATTTTTTGTGCACCAGGCCTCTAGTATATATATATAGTATATATAGTATATATATAGTATATATAGTATACATATATAGTATATATATAGTATACAGAGCAGGGCCAATCAGGGGGTTGGGGCGCTGCCCCCTGTCACGCACAGAGCAGGGCACATCAGGGGGGTTGGGGCTCCATACCTGTCATGCACAGAGCAGGGCAAATCAGGGGCTTGGGGCGCTGCCCTCTATCACCCACAGAGCAGGGCCAATCAGGGGATAGGGGTGCCCCCACTCTCACACTCAGGGCAGGGCCGATGGGGAGGTTATGGCTCTATCCCGTCACACACAGAGCAGGGCCCGTGGGGGGGGGGGGAGGTTGGGGCGCCACACCCTGTCACAGAGCAGGGCCCGTGGGTGGGGGGAGGGGTTGGGGCGCCGCACCCTGTCACACACAGAGCCGCAGGGCGATCAGGGGGTTTGGGCGCTGCCCCCTGTCACGCTGATCCCGGTGCTGGGAGGCCTCGTGGCTCTGCTGATCCCGGTTCTGGGAGGCATATTACCCTTTTACTATATAGGGTAGAGGCCTGGTGCACGGGTGGGTGCCGGCTGGTTTGCCCTGATGGGTGTCCTGGATCAGGGTGGGGGTCCCCACTGGGGTGCCTGGCCAGTCTGGGTGAGGGGCTGAGGGCTGTTTTCAGGCTGGGGGTGACTGAAGCTCCCAACCACTCCTTTTTTTCTTTTTATTCTGGGCTAGCTTTAGCTTTGAGACTTGGCTCCAGCTCTTAGGCCTCCGCTTCTGAAAGCAGGTTTCTGGCCTTTGTTTACAATGTTGCGATCCTGCTGGCTGAAGCCCGGGGGACTAAAGGAGGTTTCTGGGGTTTTGTTTAGCCTCTGTATTTGTTACATAGTTGCTTAGAGTTGCAGCTCAGAGGCCTGCAGTGGCAGGCGGGGAACATTGGAGTCCTCCGTCACTGAAGCAAGCAAGCCTCATGTTAGTTTCAAGCTGCCTGGCTGCCCGCCGCCATCTTGGCTGGCAGTTAATTTGCATATCTTGCTGATTAGCCAATGGGAAGGGTAGCGGTCATATGCCAATTACCATGTTTCTCTTTTATTAGATAGGAGATATCTATATCTATCTATCTATCTATCTATCTATCTATCTATCTATCTATCTATCTATATACTGATTTCAGTGAGAAAGGGATAGGGAGAGAGAAACATCACACTGAGGATCAAGCCTGCAACCCAGGATTGATATGCTCTGACTGGGAGTCAAACCTTGACCTCCTGATCCATAGGTTGATGCTCAACCGCTGAGCCATGCCGGCTGGGCTAATATACATTGTTTCTTATCTTATCCCTTCCATACTAACCTGGCCGTTGGGGGGGAGGGGGGCTCACACCCTGGAGGAGCATGAAGGTCAGACACCGAGACCCCTGCTGCCTGTAGTCGGCTCACTGGCTCCTGACTTCAGGCTTATACATTTCCAAGCCCCAGGGACAAAATTATTATTTTTTTTCACATTAGAAACGTCAAGCTGATGAAAGAAACAAACACTTTTAATGAAACATATGTGGGACACTTAGAAGGAGAAGATTTACAGCGTGTCCGCTGTGAAACCAGAAGGCTTCAGGAAAGTGTGAAGGAGGAGGAGAAAGATAACGGGTCGGGTGCCGCAGGAGACACGGCCTACATATTAAACAGAAGGGAAGTCATTCCTGTCCATAAACATCACAGCTCACTTCTGCACCCAGCATAAATCACTGGTACACACACAGGACGTTTTCATCTCACCGCATTCGGTCTTTCCTACCGATCGCAGTCATGTACGCTTTGATCTCCGGGAAGGAAATGAAACTCAGACATGGAGGTATAAAGTTGCCAGGATTGTTTCAAAACCCAAACTCTAAAAATCCCACCACCTCCATTAGAAATGAATATTGGAGTTAAGAATAATGTGAGTATGTTTGTCTAGTTTTCAAAAAGTAGGCAACTTTCTTTTGCAATTTTGGATCTAAAATAAAATCCTAAATAAGGATGTGATGGTGCCATATGAAAAGATAATGAATAATTCCACTTTAGAATGTTTATGTCATCAACATGGTACTTGGGATGTACAGTAAGTACTCAATGTTGTCAGTAGGCTCTTAGAAACTGTGACTTTAAGCAAATGATGTACAGTGAAACCAATTTTCCCACGGGTTAAGTGATAAAAATGAGTTAAGTTCCTATGGCATATTCCTGGTCACAAAAACATCACCAAACTTCTAAATAAAGAACCACTTCCAGTTGTAAATGTGGAAATAAATGTGAGCTATACGTATATTTAAGAAAGAAGCATAAAAGCAAATAAGATAATGATTTTCCCCAACCTGCTGATTCCAGTTCAGGGTCCCTGGCAGCTCAGGGAGCAGGTGGGACCCGCCCTGGAAAGGGCCCCCTTTCATTGTGAGGCCACTCACCCACACTTACTCTGACTGGGACAACTGAGACAGGACCCTTCACTTCATGCCTATAGCTCTGGGAAGTGGGAGGAAGCTGGGGGACCTGGAGAAAACCATGCAAACATGGGGAGAATGTGCAGACTGGGAAAAAAAAAAAGAAATATATATATATATATATATATATATATAATGTGTATGTATATATATTCAAATCTGTACTTCAAATAGCATGAAAGCTAGTTTTTAAATACTTTGGATATTAGATTAATATTAATTATATTTCTACAGAAGCCTGCAAAATACATGTGGGCCTGGCAGTGTGGTTTTTGAGGAAGATAATAAATGCATTTGCTTATATACAACTATGACCAAGACATTACTCCTCTCATAACATTTGTAAAGGGCTCACTAGGCATGCTTTAAAATCAATTTGGAAATATTCACAAATTGATTGTCAGTATTCTGAAAACTTAGATATTCCTTTTCTGTTGGCATTTTCAAGACTTGGGCTAGACCCCAGGTTGTAAAGGATGGATGAAGCCAGGGAGCGAGTGCAGCTCCGATTCACCACGACCTGGCTCTCCTCTTTCTCTCTTTCCTCTCCCTCAGGTGGGTCCCCAGAAGAGGGGTCTCTGATCTTATCCAAAATGAGACTTTTCTTTGTCTTCCTCTAAAAGGATTAGGTTCACCAGGGAGCAGGGTGTTGAGTGTAGAGCCAGAGATGAGGTGCGTGTGCACCTGTGCGCATGTGTATGCACGTGTGTGTGCATTGGGGAGAGGACGGGAGAAGAGGCATGAGCAGGATTCAGGGCAGTGCCTCTCTGTGAGCCCAGATATGGAAAGCCTGGAGGAAGAGGGTGGTTCTTTATCCTCCCAGCTCTAGGGTGGGGGATACAATAAGAAAGGGGATGAAATGTCTGTGGTTTATGAGGCCTGGCCAACAGCCCTCCAAAGGAACAGCCCCAGGCACTAGGACACTCAACCTACCCCGGCCAAGTCAGCTCTTTTTTTTTTTTACATTTTCAGATTTCACATTTTTAGAGCTACTACCAGAAACTTTCTAAGTTAGTTGTTCCTGCCTTATGGTCCACATACCTCTGAGGACCATAGAGATACTTTTAAAAATCTATGGAGGTGTGTAGATCCATAGGGATTCATAAAATAAAATTTATTGAAAGCATTGCTAAATTCAGGGTAAGTTTTTGGTCATGATTTTCTCAGTCTATAGGTATTAAAACATCACTGTTACCATTTGAAAGTCTGGAGTTTTATTTTTTTAACTTCTGAAGGAATTTAGGTCCTTCATATACCCGACTTCACTGTGCTTATAAGATCTTGGTTTTGTGATTGTAACTCCAAACCCAATAAGTTTCTGGGTTACCATTTACTGAGAACACACCAGTGTCAAAGACCTGACACTGCTAACAATAGAGGAGGTGGTTTTATTCAGGCTATTGCAATAGAGATAAGTTCATGAATGAGAAATGTCTCAGGGGGGAAGGAGAAGGGGACATGGAGTTTTACAGAGGAAAGTAAACAATGATGTCATCCATGAGTCTTAAGGGAGTCAAGAGGAAGGATAGAGAATGTCTTACCTCAAATATGAAAGAAAAGGGGATTTGTTGCAATTAATTATTTCCAGAAACACAAAAGGGTAGGGGGATTTTTTCAACCATCACTGTTTTTTTTAGGAGTACAGGATTCAGGTGAAGTTTAGCATTATCACCAACAGCATAGTTTCATGTTGAGTTGACTCAGTCACTTTGGCAAAATTTTTTTTGATCTATTTACTGGGTCTTCATTTTATATTCACTCAGGCATGCAAAAATTAACCTTTTTAAAAATATATTTTTAAAATATTTATTGATTTCAGAGAGGAAGGAAGAGAGAGAGAGAGAGAGAGAGAGAGAGAGAGAGAGAGAGAGAGAGAGAAAGAGAGAGAGAGAGAGAAACATCAATGGTGAGAAAGAATCATTGGTTGGCTGCCTCCTGTATGCGCCACTGGGGATCGAGCCCGCAACCGGGGCATGCGCCCTGACCGAGAATCGAACTGTGACCTCTTGGTTCATAGGTTGATGCTTGGCCACTGAGCCATGTCAGCCGGGTGAGATTAACCTTTTTCTGTAACTAAATTGAACAAAGATGTCAATTCTTCCTTCCCACTGATGCTGGGGCACTAAATATCAGTTAATTTCATGTCAACTTAATTACTTCAGGATAGTGGTAACTTGAGTAGTTAAATTCCAAATTGGAGCTAGGCCGTCCCTTCTTTCCCCATTCTCCTCAGGTGTTGATCAAAGTTCTAGGGGGGTCAGGTATTATTGTGGCATCAGGAACAGACATTCCATCCCTCTGGTCTTGGATCGTCAGTGTCCCTCTTTTCTGCATTCTCTGCTGAAATATCTTAAGGGTCTCTCTCCTCTGTGTCCATGAAGGTCCCTCTGTGTCCTTGTCCCCTGCATGTAAGGTCCTCACAAGTCCACCAGCATTCTTTCAGCACTCGCATGCCCCTTTGGATGCAGCAGGGAAGAATCTAGCTTTTATAGAGAGAGATCTAATTTAATTTTGAGATCTACCTTTAAGAAACAGAATACAGAACTATGATTTTGTTTGGTTGAGTATATTCCTGAGTATATTTTCTGGCTGGGAAGAACTTCCATTTTTATGAGGCATGAATGGACACTAAATGCTTCACTTACAATTTCACACTTCTCATGACTGGAAGAACTTTCCATAGGCTAGCATCTGGCTGCATACATTTACAACCCCTTTCCTTCACTAACCATGATGTTCTGGTTCTTGGTGCTGTAGGATATGCTCATATCGTATTGCAACTTCTGGCTCTGTAAGTTTGGGCCATGACTCTGGGTGTTGGCACAGTGGATGTTAGGAGGATTTTTGACACTCATACATATACTTGGATGGCTAGCAAAAACAATTATATGCAGAAGTGACTGGGAATCATGTAAATATATCATATATCTGACTAAACTCAAATATAAGTGTATTCTGCCAGCACCATCTGACACAGGGGAAAGTATGTCAGAGGGGAAGTTGGAGTGGAGACTGTGGCATTAACCAATTGGTGTTCAAGCTTCTTACTGTTACTAATTTTACAAAAATATTGAACTATGAATACACCACCACGACCCTCTGGGGACTTCGCAAGGGGGAATGCACATGAAGCCTTAAAGCTTAGACTTCCTTAGCTTATAAGTCCTCTTCTATGTGCACAGGAGACTTCAGATGCCCCTCCTGCCTCACCGTTGCTGTGGAAGATTCGGGGTATTGTAGATCCTCTCTGCAGACTTGTTCCACAGCCATTTGGACTGTTGCAAAGCTATGTTGGAAAAAGAGTCTTCTTCATGAGACTGACTGTTGATTGCCTAAACTTCAATATCTGCTTGAAGGGGCCCTCTCTAAACCTATTGGTGTTTCTAGAATTTCTTCCCCACTCCAGGACTTGGTTGGACCAGAGGGAAGAGAGAGTGTGCCACCTAAGCCCACCAGAATCTAACTCTTCTGGGGTCCTCTTTTGCTTCCTCTTTCTTCTCTTTGATGTTCAGTATCCATCTGTTTTTGAGCCAGAAAAGTATTGTTACACCATCAGGCAATCTCCTTTCCTCTCTGGTTTAGGGGTAATTTCTATGCTCTGAGTTTCTCAGACTTAGCTTTTTGAAGATGAACACTCTTTCTTTTTCAAAGAGCCCTGCTCTTACAATGAAAAGACTCAATTTTCAAGACTTTTGTCTCCTCTTTTGAACTCAAAACTTCTGTGTATATCCCCTATTGACTTCATTGTTTTGGACTGATTTATTGAATGCCACCAATTCAATGAATGGAGGACTGTGATGAGAGAATTATGGGAAAAAGAAAATGCAAGTATTGTCTTCCTTTTTTATCCTGCCACATTCATTTTGGAGCTTTCTAATTCTTGGTTGATTATTTTCTTAAGAAAAACTGTTAAATGGAATTATCAAATTCTTGTCAGGTTATGGCATTGGTAACTAATTTTCCAAATATTGTATATGCCATTCTTTTTCTATTTATTAAAAAATGACTTAGTGATTACATACTACATTGAGGTGACAATGCTAAACTTCACCTGAGTTGTGTACTCATAGAAAACAGTGATGATTGAAAAATCCCCCTACCCTTTTGTGTTTCTGGAAAAAGTTAATTGCATATGTGAGAAGACAGACAGGGTTTCCACCCTCATGTAGCTTACCATCTGGTTGGGTGAATATACAACAAATATAATTATATAATTTGTGGGATATTTAATTATAATATATGTTACAAAGGTACAAGTTGCCATAAAAGAGATTAACAGAGAGATTTAACTTATATAATCTCAAAAAAAGTAGGTTGGGGAATACAAAGCCTGGCACTTGCTTGGTATTTGTGGCATAATTATTTGTTGGATGACAATTAGATAAATGGATGATAGAAATATAGTTCTTCATGCCAAGTTGCAGAGACAAGTCTTTATAAACTCTGTGTATTTTATGTTTGAAAGATAGATATTTTTGTGTTTTTTTAAAGAACAGGAGTAAGAGGATGAGGCAATCGAATCTAGTTTTGAGAGATAGAATGTTAAGGTTACTGCCAAGGTGAATCTTTAGCTTCCAGACCAGCTTTGTAAGTGACATAATGATTCCTAATAAGCTCCGCCTTTCCTATAGAAATTATTTTACAGATTAGGAAAGTGGAAACACAAAGCAGTATGTAGCCTGTTCTACAATCCAAGGGTATGTCCTTCCTCCCTGACATAGAACCCGACAATGCTCTTCCCTGGTTGGACACTACACTCATTTCATGAGTCATTTTTGAGCACCTTCTTCTGCCATGTGTCCAGGTACACAACCATCAAATGGCCCCTCAAGGAGTCCGAAGTTGGTAAGGGAGTCTACCACATACTGGTAAATAGTTCAAATACAATGTGAAAAGTATTTCATAGGACAAGGTGCTGTAGAAAAACAGGAAAGTTATAGTAGGTGAGAGAGATGGTAATAAAGTTATATAGCTATGGTGTCTAATGCAGTATATATTAGACCAATGTGGCAATTTACTGTACATTTAATTAAAATTAAATAAAACTAGAAGTTCAGTTTCTCAGCTGCATCAGTCAAATTTAAGTGCTCAACAAAGACATGTGGCTATTGGCTACCATATTGGACAGGGCCGGTGTGCATCAGTTCCACCATCACAGAAGGTCCTGTGGGACAGTGCAGGCCTTGAGCTACTGTTAAAATGAAGTAGTCAGTTCTGTGTGGCCAAGGGTGAAGTTCTGAGGTGATGGAACTGTCGTCTGATTCTGGAGAGGAATCATCTTTGACAATCTGTCCAGCAGTCAGTACATAAAAACCACGCTAGTTTTTGTTTTGTTTTTTTCATTCAATCCTCACCTGAGGTTATGTTTATTGAATTTTTTAGAGAAAGGGAGAGAGAGAGGAGAGAGAGAGAGAGAGAGAGAGAGAGAGAGAGAAAGAAAGAAAAGAAACATCAATCAATTTTCTCCCATTCGTACCCCAACCAGGATCGAACCTGAAACCCAGGTATGTGCCCTGACCAGGAATCAAACCCAGAACCTTTTGGTATATGGATGACACTCCAACCAGCTGAGCCACCCAGCCAGTGCACCACATTAGTTTTTAACAGAAGTAATTAAATATAAAAAATTATTATCTACATATTAGAGCAGGGGTCCTCAAACTTTTTAAACAGGGGGCCAGTTCACTGTCCCTCAGACTGTTGGAGGGCCAGACTATAGTTTTTTAAAAAAGCTAGTCGGCTGCTAAGCAACAGGCAGCGGCGGCAAAAACACCCGGCGGGCCGGATAAATGTTTTCAGCGGGCCGCATGTGGCCCGCGGGCCGTAGTTTGAGGACCCCTGTATTAGAGAAATGAAAAGGCAAAGAGGAAACTAAAGTATCATTCTCAGGGAAACACAGTGTAATAGTGGTCATAATTATTAAAATGTAGAAGCCCAGAAATGGGATGTGTGAAGCTGAAATTAAGACATTTAAAAAGACATTAAGGCTTTTGAGGAGAGGGTATCAGCTGGCTGGTTTGAGAGTCTTTGAACTGGGAAGGGAGGTCCTGCGGGGCTGGAACACAGACCTTTAAGGAAAGGATGCTGCTCAGCTGGGCTGTCATCTCTGAGCTGGGAGGAAGGGTTCCATGGGGCTGGGAGCCAGACCTCTAAGGAGGGAGGGAACTGTTGATGGCTGGCTTGTTCTAATGTCTCTGACACGGCGCGATAAGGCTGTTCTGGGAGTGTTAAAAAACTGAATGATGAAATCAACTGTAGACACTGGGAGAAACTGCCACTATAGAGGTGAAATATGTAGCTGGGGTCATGCTTCCCCAAACAGGAGGAAAACAGGTGGCAAGCACAAAGGAGTAAACCCTCTTCCCTCCTTCTGCCCTCCAGTCTTCTGGCATCCTTTTGGCAAAACCTAGCAGGGAGCCAGCTGGTGAAATCCCAGCCTTAACATCCTGAAGCACAATGTGGGGCTGGGGGGTGGGTGTTGTCTAATAAGGAATTTGACTGGCCCTTGTCCCTGGCTCCTGGGAGGATGACTCTAAATCCCTGGAATTTCCCAAATAATAGGAGTGTGTTTGCTATTCAAGAGCCCCTTGGATCACATCTGAATTTATGCTATTGATGATTCAGATGGGGACTGGTCACCAGAAAGACCAACCATGTTATTAGAGGGCTAGGGCTTTGAGGCAGCCTGGCCTTCAGAGAGTTCAGTCACATGGCCAATGATTTAATCAATTTTATCTACATAATGACACCCCAATAAAAACTGGACACCAAAGCTCCGTGGAGCTTTCTGGTTGGTGAACACATCAGTGTGCCAAGAGGGTGATGTGTCCTGATTGCATGGCTCAAGGGTACAGAATCTCTGCTGAGGACCCATGCCGACTTCACCCTGTGTCTCCTCAGTTGGCTAGTCCAGATTGGAATCCTTTATAACAAAACTGTAATCATATTTACAGTGCTTTCCTAAACTCTGCAAGTCATTATAACAAATTTATGAACCTGAGGGGGTTGCGGGACCCCTCAGACTTGTAGCCAGTTGGTCTGGGCACTCTTGCACTTGCAACTGGCATCTATGTAGGGACTCCACAGGTTTAGGGACTGTGCCCTTAAACCTGTGGGTCTGCTCTGACTCAGGATGTCAGCATCAGGACTACATTGCACTGCAGGGTTTGCAGGGAGAGGAGTGGGAGAAGGACTTGAAGCTCTGAATCAATTGCTTAATACATTGGGCCCAATCTGTCCAAATGACTGTCTCCTATGACGTGGCAGTGTTCTGATAATTATTCCTGTGTAACACTATCCCCAACTATGGTCGTGGAGTTTGTGAATCAGAAATTCATGAAAACTCCTCCCTGCTCCATGGTGTCCGGGATCCCAGCTGGGGTGACAATACCAATCCACAAAACACAAAGCTTACCATCATGCTAAAATTAAAAGTGGGTCTTTTCAGATGTTTTTTATTACAAAATTCTGGGTAAGTTCTATGAAGTTGAGCTTTTCTCCTTTTCTGGGTGCCCCTAATTTATAGGTGTTTTTCACATGAGTGTGGCCTCTGGACAATCAGCCCTTCATATGGGCAGCGATCAGCTGGTTGCAGTGCCAGCTGGCCAGGCTGGGGGTTCATAATCATAAAGCCGACCTTGTTGGCATCTATGATATTGATTACACTTTGTATGAGAGTATTATTACACTTTGTATGAGAGTAACATTTCTACAAGCTAGGCCCAAGATACAGAAGCAGAGCCTCGAGAGTGTATGTTACAGTGATTAAGGAATTTGGAGCCACACTGCCTGCGTTTATATTCCAGCTTTGTGACCTTGGACAAGATATGCACCCTCCCCGTGCCTCAGTTTTTCCATCTGTAGAATGGGATGAATAGTAGTATCTGCCTCCTGGTTTGTTGTAAGGACTAAGGGATTAAGGTGGTCACCTTAGTGCTCTGACTCTGAACTACCATGTCCAGTTGGTGAGGTCTATGTTGGTGTGTCCTGGAGCAGCGTTGACAGAGTTTGAATTCCAGTTCTACCACCTGTCTGGCTAGTAAAGTTATTTAATCTTTCTATCCCTCTGTTTCCTCATTTAAAATAATCATGTTTTACTTGAGATGCCTGTGGCTACACATAATTGACTACCTGACTGAAAGTGACTTAAAGAATAAGAACATTTATCATCTCACCACCACCCTTGACAAAAAGCCTGGACACAGGTGGTCCCAGGATTGGTCCAATGAAACCAGATTGGCTTCTCTTGGCTTTTCCATTGGGTTAGCAAGATGATGGCTACAGAATTCTGTCACAGACAGAAAGCACAGAAGTGGGTTTCTCCTCATATGTTTATTTTGTAAGCAGGAAAATCTTTCCAAAGGACACATATAGACATCAGGTTGTCCTCTGTATCTGTGAGTTTGTTTCTGTATTGCTTTGTTTGCTCATTTTTAAAATTTATTTTAGATTCCACATACAAGTGAAATTATATGACATCTATCTTTCTCTGTCTGTCTTATGTAACTTAGCATAATACCCTGTAGTTCCATCTATGTTGTTGCAAATGTTAAGAACAGTTCCTCCTCCTCCTCTTCTTCCTCCTCCACCTCTTCCTCCTCCTCCTCTTCCTCCTCCTCCGCTTCCTTCTTCTTCTTCGTTAATCTTCACCTGAGGCTATCTTCCCATTGATTTTTAGAGAGATAGTGGAAGGGAGGGTGAGAGAGACAGAGAGAGAAACATCGATGTGAGACACATCAAATGATCGCCTCCCACACATGCCCCGAACAGGGCTGGGAATTGAGCCTGCAACCGAGGTATGTCCCCTTGACTGAAATCAAACCCACAACCCTTTAGCCCGGGGTGGGGGGTAACAATGCTCTATCCACCCACCAAACCACCAGGGCAAGATTTCTTCTTTTTTTTTTTTTATTGAGTAATATTCCATTGTGTGTGTGTCTGTGTGTGTGTGTGTATTCATATCTTTTAGGTACAGAGAACATACTGATGGTTGCCAGAGGGGAGAGGGAGATGGGTTAAAAAGGTGAAGAGGATAAAGAGGTACAAACTTCCAATTATAAAATTAATAAGTCACAGATATGTAATGTATAGAACAGAGAATATAGCATTAATATCATCATAATTTTGTATGTTGACAGATGGTTACTAGATTTATTGTGGTGATCACATTGTAAGATTTATAAGTGTCAAACCACTGTCGTATACCTTCAAGTAACATAATATTGTATGTCAACTATACTTTAATAAAAAAATACCACCTGAGTAAATAAAAGCAGAATTTTAAAACTAGAGGAACAACAACAACAAAAAGGCACCAGCAAAAACTTCAGGTTCCATTGGCCAGAATTGATTTCCATGTTCATGCCTCAGCTGTAAGGGATAGTGGGAAAGCGAGCATATGGCATTTGCAACTTCTATTAAGAGGAGGCGAGCCAGCAACAATGATGTTTATGACAAATACCTAGCCCCAATGGATATATTTATTTAATTTGTTTAATTTTCAGGCTTGTAAAATGCTTACATAATAGTTATTATATGCTAGGTACTGTCTACTATCAACCCACTTACTTCTCATCACTCCATGAGGGAGGTACTATTATAACTCCCATTTTCCAGATGAGGAAACCAAGGCACTGAGAGATTAAAATAACTGGCTAAGGGCACATAGCTTGGAAGTGGTGGAGGCAGGAGTCAAACCTGGCTCTAGGGACTGTGCTCTCAACCCCTGCACCACACACTCTCTCTAAAATGTGTGTTAAAACACTGTACATTGCAGGTTGCCTGGGAAAGCTGGTTTCTCATCCTCCTCTGCTTCTGCTGCATGAGCATATGGATGCCAGATGGAAGGGATAATAGTAAAAGCAGAATATCCCACTTGACATGCCCCTTCCCCAATCCATTCCGATTTCTTGTGTTTAGTTTTCCTCCTCTGGTGGATTCCTATCAGTTATAGAAGAACTTACAAAATCTATTTCAAAATTCTCCCCTTTGCTTATTTTAAGATACATATGAAAAGGATAAATTTTTTATTTCTGTTTTTTTCTGAAAGCCCCGACCAACAGAGAATAAATAATTTCTGTTTCTAAGGAATAGAAACTGGCTGATGGAGAAACTCAGGAGGCTTATGGGGAGTTGTCTTGAGTGATGGTTTCCTGTAAAGAGGCAGCTCATAGTGTATGAGAACTGCACAGTGACACTGTCTCACGGTGCGATCACTTTAAAATATAGCATTTGGAGTCCACCGTTGGCTCACCTGAACGGACGGCACTCATGAAGGGCCTGGCCTGTGCCTGGGCACCCACACAATGACAGAGGCAGCAGTGGGGCTTGTTTGGGAGCAGCCCCTTTCAGAGGACTTGGAGGAAGTGAGCCGAGCATTTGTAACACAAACCAGTGATTCAAGAAGGAACAGGAAAGGGCTATCACAAGTTTCCTAGCTTGGGACACTGAAACCTAAAAACAAGGTCACATGCGCACACAATGAAGAAAGGAACCTTTGGAAAGGGAGGAAAAAACAGCCAAATATAACTCCACAGAAAGACAATCAGAAAAACACCCTTGCTGGTCTGACAACCAACCAAGAATAACATATGAGTTCATCGCGCTCCAAAAGGGGGGGAAAGGACCAAAAGCATTCGCCAGCTAATTTAAAAATCAAGAGGTGAATTTCTTATCTTCATGCAGAGAATGTTCTGGAGCAGATCTTTATAGAGCGGCGCTAGCCCCCTAAAGTGGGGGTTTCCTGTAGAGATGAAGCAGCTGTGCCTTCGATGACTCCTTAGATATTAGCAAAACACTTGCTAAATATAGATGAACGTCAACAAGTCATAAATAAGGGAACAGGAGTGGGAAACTCCATACAAAAGGTGAGTGGGCAAGAACAAAGACATCCCTTTCTGCCAAGGCAATTACCACGTGCAGCGTGGAAGCATTAATCACGGAGTCATTTCAAAGTTCAAATGCCAAATAAGAATAAAATGTAGGAAACTGTCACATGTCAGGGCGCTGGAGGCAAAGGACTACCGAGTGTTATTCCATGGAGTGGAGAGAAAGCGTGACGTTGGCAGGAACTCTGAGGATGTTACAATGGCCAAGTGGCAGAGAGCTCTCAAACTGCCAGTCTGGTGTTTTACCTCCATCCATTCTTTCTCTGCATAAGTTTCCTTAATTGTAAGGGAAGCTGTATCTCTATCCTGATTTCCCTCAGGGATGTGAGGTACCAGCTACTTAACCCTTGAGTGCGAGCAGGTTGGACCACATCAATCTGGACCGTGTGAGGTCCGATCAATGTTGTTTTCTCGAAACAAGCCAAACAGGCGCTGATCGATTTCTGCTCTTCTTTTCTGCCCAGATTAAATCCTTTTACACTCCGAACAGTCTGTACTTATTAAGTGCTATAAGTTCATGGTGTTGGGCTTGGCTCCACCCACCTATAACATATCAAACCAAATAATCATGCCTTCCCCAACCCCTTTCTAGTAAGTCCTGGTCTAAGGAGACTTTTCCATGAGCAGGTGGAAAGCTGTTGAAGCTACTGTTGCAAGTTTAGGTAATTCCTGCCGGAAAAGGAAAGCATCTCATCTTGAAATCCCCAAGAAAACTCATCTTGATATCCCAGCCCCCATCAAACACCATATAATTCTTAAATTGCAGCCCATTAAATTGTTCGTAAAGGATCTGTAGAAATAAATAACACTTTTTAGAAACTCTATATAAAAATACATATTGCCACATCATTTGGTAAATCCTCAATCTAATGCTATACATCAATGACAGATTACTAAAATAAAACAGTTAAATTAGGGTCGGGTTAGGTAGTGAAGGGGGACCCCCATAGTTTTTTTAAAAATATATTTTATTGATTTTTTACAGAGAGGAAGGGAGAGGGACAGAGAGTTTGAAACATCGATGAGAGAGGAACATCGATCAGCTGCTTCCTGCACACCTCCCACTGGGGATGTGCCTGACACCAAGGTACATGCCCTTGACCAGAATCGAACCCGGGACCCCTCAGTCCGTAGGCCGACGACGCTCTATCCACTGAGCCAAACCAATCAGGGCCCCCATAGTTTTATTTATTTATTTTTGCTCCATGGGGTTTTGCAAGTCCCGATGACTTATGAATCAATGCTTGCTCATTCAAGTCAATTCCGTCATATGCATCATATCACTTGTGCAAGACCACCTGGGCAGCATGATTTATTCTCTGTTAACCAGAGACTTTGATAAAGAGCCTCTTTTATCCTCTCAACACTGTAGATGGCAAGCTGTCCCCTGACTCATTATTTTTTCTGAGTCAAAGCTCAGTCAAACGTGCTTTATTCCTGCCTCGATTGCCATCACCAAACACCCAGTAGCGGGTCTAGTGCTGGTGTTTGTGAAAGGAACTGCATGTGTTCCATGAATGTGGTGCAAGGTGCTGAGGAGCTATGGAGCATTTTCTGTCCAAAGTTGATAACTAACTATCTATCCGATGTAGGGGTGCAGAGATGGTGCAGTTGGACGCAAGATAGATACAAAGTAGTGACTATCAATTCTTGAAGTCTTTAAGGATGGGGCAAGTTGTATTTTTTTTCTGCCTGCAGGAAGGAAACAGTCTGGTCCTCAGCACTTGGAAATGGCTGGTGCAGACTTGCTCTCATTGGCATTGCTGAGAGTCCATGCGGCCTGGATGCGCGTGCTGAGCTTTACTTGCAGGCTCCGTGGCTGGGGTTGGCATAGCAGTGTCACTACCAGTATCTGTCTTGGTTGAACATTTTGAACAATGCTTGAAGTTTTCTAAAGTCAGGGTCTTGTGGAGGTCGTTAATAGTTGAGGTTTAATGCATTTCTCTTGGTGTGTTTTGAAGTGCACATACAAAAAGTTGAAGCAAACATCTACCAGTGTTTTTGTTCAAACTGCTCCTTCTTCCCGCACCTTCTACTTTCCTGTCCACAGGAGTGGCTTTCAGGTATGGGCTTTGTCAGGCAGTCATTTTCAGCCTCCAGGGAATGTGGCATTGGTCTCTGTGTTCTGGGACCTTTGTCGACACCTCCACCCCCTACAACTGGTAGGAATCCCTGTTGAAACTTGATGTTATGTTGCCATATTGCATTCTATTGTGTCTATGTTATAACTCATTGCTGCTATGATTATTCTTGTCACCTGATACACATGTGCATGAGTGAAGTTTCTGGGTTGTGGGGTGTGCACATGTTTAGTTTTACTGGGTGATGCTAAACGATATTCCAAAATGGGAGTAAAAAGTGGTGGCTTGCTCCCACCAGCTGTGTATTCGGATGTCCATTATTCTGTATCTTTATTCCATATCTTACCAATATTGTCTGACTTCAGAATTTTTGCCCGCCAGGTGGGAGTGAATGATATCTCACTGTGTTTTCATTATGTGTTTTCCTGATTATTAATGAACATTTCCCCGTACGTAATGGGCATTTATCTTGCCTCATCTATGAAATGCCTCTTCATCTCTTTTGCCCATGGATTGTTTGTCCCTTCTTGGGTTTGTCTTTTTTCTTATTGGCATAGAAGTTCTTTATTTTGGGGATATTAATCCTTTGTTAATTATAGGTATTGCATATATCTTTTTCCAGTTTGTATCTTGTCTTTTTACCATTTTTTGTTTGTTTTTTTGGTGCCTTCTGAAGTGGAGATTGAATGTGGTTGAATCAATCACTATTTTAAAAAATATTTGTTCTTGGTTTCACTTGTTTATTAACCATTCCCTATCCTGAGGTGACGAAAAATGTTTTTTTTTTCCCCCCTAAAAAATTGTAAAGATTTCCCTTCCATTGTCATTGATCTATCTGGAATTGATTTAGTGAATGCTGTGAGGGGTTGATTGCTTTTTTTTTTCTTTCTTCTTCTCTCTCCCCTCCCCCCTCAATTGTTAGCCCCAGCACCATTATAGAAGAGTTCCTCATTTTCCACTTAATTGTAATGTCACTTCTTCCATATATGTGTGGGTCTCCTCGGATCTCTCTATTCTGTTCCACAGACTATTTTTCTCTGCATCAACTTCACTGTCTTATTTTCTATGATGTTATAATTATTCTTGTCTGCTAGGGCATACTATACTTTTCAAGTCTGACTGGAATCTGAATTGGTCAGGTCTAGGCGGATGGATAAATAAAAGACTTCCTTTTTTTTTTTTAATTAAACAAATAAAAGACTTCCATTTAACTTAAAAAAATCTCAGGCATGTCAGTTCTAAAATGTGCTGGCATTGGCATTGAGTATTATAAGAAAATGAAATGATTAAAAAAAGTCTTTCCTTCAATAGCCATATTTGAACCAAATGTACATTCTCTTGTAAATATATAACAGAAAGCTAGGGTATACTTTGCTGAAGGCTAGTGATGATTCCCTAGTTTTTTCTTTACAGAGGTGTGAAGATACATTTGGGTTCTCTTCTTGCAGGAACCAGAAATCAGCAGTTAAAATGTAAAGTGTGGAAGACATACAAACTCATACTTTCATGGACTTCTACTCACGAGGACTTTCATTCCACTCTTCCCTCTCATTCACACAAGCACGAAAAGGCCCGCCTGAGTGAGAAAGTACTGTCTTTACAGAAAGCTCTACTTCACCCAACTTGACCCCATTTTCACGAAAAAATGTATATATCAGAGTAGATAATGAAGTTCTCCCAAAGATGCCTTCTTTAGAGTTATCTAAAGTTTATCAGCAAAATAACTTTGACTAAGTTAAATGGCGATGTGTCACACACCCAAAACGTGTGAAGCAATTTGAAAAAATATTTTAAATATGCCATGGATTTGTAAATTAATGCAGGGCTCACTGTGCTTGAATTTCCATTTCTAAACTGCTTCATTTGCATGCAAAGAGTGGGCAATTTTTGTGTGTGTGAAAATTTAGCCTTAAGAAATGAAAATCAAAAACTCAGCAACTTGAAAAGAGCTGTTAGGCATAGAAATTGTTTAATCGGTTTCCAGCAGGGCCAATGGTGTTGGCATTTTGAAATACCAGATTGGATTGGCATCCTAGAAAAAAAAAAATCCTCAGCGCAGAAAAAGTCGCCTAAAAAAGCCACTATCTACAAAGTGGTGAAGGAAGATAGCCGAGATATGACAAATGCCAATGAAATGAAGTCTGCGATCGAGAGAGAGCCTGAAGTGTGAAATGAACAAATGTTATATGTGATAAAATTTCTGTCAGTGCCACCCCAATCATCTATTCTGACAAATACAATGCTCAATCAGGAGACCAGGTGCTTTTGTCTAAGGGGATTTTTCCTGGCGGGTGTTTTAAGAGGACCCACCACTGTGGGTGCATCTACAAGCTGATGTTCTCACTTTAGAGTGTATTGAAAAAGGGGTCTAATAAGTCCCTCTGTCACAAGGTTGAGAGCCCCAGCTTAGATTTTCATTCCAAGGTTTTTGAAATCCGAGTTTAAAATAAGATTTCATTTAAACACAGCTCTACATTTTGTAATGCTTTTGAAGTGCAGACCTTGAAAACTAGACCAGAACACTGTATTTTGTTAGAGACCATATTTCTTTATCTATAGTATCCCAAATGAAAGGTGCAGAGTTAGATCTACTTATATATAATGATGATGGTGGTGGAGAGTATAATAAATAATAGTCATAAAGAGCCCAATAATAGTGTTAAACGTTATTTATTACACACACTTTCTGGGTACCTGCTTTGTGTGGGCACTATCCTAAGTGCTAAGGATACAAAAAGGAATAGGAAACACACACGGTGCCCTCAAGAAGTTTAGCCTTGTCAGTGAATCTCTGTTCTGTGGGTTTTATAAAACCAGTTGTCTTGCCTAGTTATCTAGCCTTCCCCTAAAGGACCTTCCGAATACAAAAGGTCTAGATAACAAGGAAGGTGATTCTATCCCTTCCTATTTCCCCTGTATCCCAAGTCCATGGAAGAGTGGAGAGCTCAAGGAATGTGATACTGTGTCCTACAGCATTTGAGCCAGGTGCTTTGCTCACACTGATTCTTCTCCCTGCAGGAGAACAGAGAAAATGGAGTAACAATTCTGGGTCCCTTCCTAGGGCTGGGGATGGAACTGGTGGGTGAGAATAAGAGGATCCCATGACATCTTCATGCTGGGATCATTGCTATCAGTGTTGTTGCTGAAAAAGAATAAACCTCATGATCCACCTTCTTCAGGCAAGAATCCTAAGTTCTTAACACGGTGTATCAATGTTCATTTATTGAACAAATGACAACCCAGGGATGACAGGCATGGAACCAGAGCATCTTAGAAAATATTTCTGTGTCATAAAGTTCTGTAGTGTCTTTCAAAATAAGAGCACCAAACAGCAAATCTTAATTTATGCCAACTATGAATAGATTCAAAACTAATTCTAAAATATGCTTATAGGGAAGCGAAAGAAAAGGATTGGGGAGGGAAACATTGCAAGAATGGAGAGATCCTCGGGCATCGCTCCTCTTCTCTCTGTGGGTGACATGTAGACAGGTGTACATGGTTCAGGCTGAACTAGAAGGGCTGAGACTTGGGTTCTGTTTGTACCCTTATCAACTTGCTATTGAGTATGAATAATCTTGTGATTTACAAACCCATGTGACTATAAAATAATTAATTTATAAAATATGACTACACATATGTGGGGCATGTATCCCTATATCTAAATGTTATCCTCAAAGAATCAGGATTCATTTTTCTTGTGACTTTGTCAAAAGTTCACACTTGAAATGATATTGGTTAGCACATGGCATATGCTTTAAGATTTATGTTAAATGATACTGAACATAAAACCCACATTCTTGGTATGACCCCAGCTAGTACCCTATTTTACGTACGAACAGTGTGAAGCCGGGTATGGAGTTGAGGATTGGCAGTTATCCTCAAATCCTCTGAACCAACAGGGATGCACCTGGCTTTCAGGAACAGAAAATCTGAATACTGGTGGCCTAGGCAATAGACACTGAATTTTTGAAAACAAGAAATATGGAGGTGGCACTTGTAGGTTGGTGCAATGGCTCAGCAATGTCTTTAAACATCCAGGAGCCAGAATTTTTTGCAAACCTCTTATTTGCAATATGGCTGCCTCAGCTCCAGGCATTACATGTTCATGCTAGCATCCTACATGGACAATGAAGGCCAGAGGCTAAAGATCTTATCTTTAGACGCTCTGCCTTTTTAGAAGTAAGGAGAGCCCTGATAATTCTCCCCTTTACTCTCATTGTTCAGAATGGTATCACACAAAGACACTGCATAGTTTTTGAGGCAGGATGATTGTTGGATTAGCCATTATTCCATTCTTGATGCTGGGGGAGACCCATCTTCTCTGAGATCTTGGGATATCTGCTTGCTACCTGAGCTCACTGTCAGAGTTCCATGGTCAGGGAAGGGAGGTGTCTGCAGCCTGTGGGATGTGCTGGTGTCCTGCATCTAAGAGTTGAGGGAAGCAGTATGAGACAGGCTAAGCAGTGGGTTGGACCATGGGCTATGGAGACAGAAGACCCAAGACTGAATTCATAACGATCTGCCTGTTACCAGCATTATGACCTTGGGCAAGTTTCTTAATTCCCTGCTGTAGAGTTGAATTCTGTGTAATAATACCTACCTCACAGAATTGTTATGAGAATTAATGAGATAATGTAGACAATGCACTTGGCACAGAGCTGAGCAAGTGTGTTAAAGGATTCAGAAGCAGGGGCCCCCTCTACCATTTCAGAGCCAGTAAGTGCAGAGTGGAGGATCCTCCGCTGCTTCATGCTGACGAGACTTTGGGCTCACTTTGGGAAAGGTCGCTGTTCAGAGAATCGGGAGGCCACGCTTGTGGGCTAATGGCTCTGTCATTAACTTGCTAAGTGTTTGTGACTAAGTAAGTTTCCTTTTCTGGGCTTCAGTTTCCTCAAATATAAGATGGGAATCAGGGCTGAGTGGTCTGCAAGTTCCATTCAGCTCTGACATTCTGTCTCAGTGGTGGCTTTCTGTGGTGGACAGGTGGCGGCATGGGTCCTGGAGGGTCTTCAGGGTTCACCTCCATCACACTCATTGAAAAGACTGAGACTTCCCATGCTGTCACTAAAGGCACTGTTTGTTGCTCTCCACATAAAAGTGGAATGTAAATGAGGGGCTTGTACCCTCCCCATGGTCCATATGCTTTTTTAAAAAAAATATTTTTTTTTTATCGACTTCAGAGAGAATGGGAAAGGGAGAGAGAGATAGAAACATCAATGATGAGAGAATATCATTGATCGGCTGCCTCTTGCACGCCCCTTACTGGGTATAGAGCCCACAACCTGGGCATGTGCCTTTGTCTGGAATTGAACCTGGGTCCCTTCAGTCTGTAGGCCGACGCTCTATCCACTGAGCCAAACCAGCTAGGGCACCATATGCTCTTTAAAATTAAAAGTAGCCACTGGAATAAGTTAGATGCTTCATTGCTGAAATGGCTAGTGACTTCACCCAAAAGGGCCTCCCTGGGTCTGAAACCCCAGGTTCTGTCCCACTCTCTGTCAAGACTTGGTTTGACTTTGGAACTTGATTTGACATCAGTAGGATATTCGTAAATGCTCTTTGTTAACTTTGTACTTATTTAGTTTCGATAAAAACAAGGCTAATGCCTAATTAGCATTTTAACAATAAATAAATTAGAGCTTGAGATTGCTATGACAATATACTCTGTTAGAAGAAGAATTGAAGAACACAGTCTAAAAATAAAGGCCAAACCATAACCACACTCTCCTTTCCCTCTGGAAATCAAAACCACAGCAACGGCGTCATGACGGAGGAGGAATAATGAAAGGAACGGAACACTTCTCTTCCCACCTAATCGTGGGAAGGTGGTTGTGTGGAGCTGGATGAGGAACAGTTGTATCCGAAACAATGAACTTGCCCTGCGAGGCTTGATTATTAGTTCCACTTAAAAAAAGCAACAACAGCAAGGATAAATGAAAACCCGATGTTGGGAGATTAAAAAAAACTGCGACCTCCGAAAACTAAGTAGTCATTTGCAAAATACTGTTCCAATCAACAGAACGGTTTTCCTTTGAAAAACTGTCGGCTGCTCCCCATACCGTCCTGGAAATTATTCTTTCTTCCTGTCGGACATGGAGCTGCTCCAATGCTTCATGAAGTCTCTGTCATGCCCTAAAAAAGTCTGAGTGTCGTTGTGGAATAATCAGCCTCAGATTTAACGTCACACATTTTCCAAGGTCTGTTGCAATTAGGGGAAATTTGTGGCTAGTGACGACGAAAAGGAGCCTGTGCTGAGACAAGATGTACCTGTGCGATGGGGTGTGGCATGGCCTGTGGCTCACACCAGCCCTTGACATTGGCCCAGACCTTTGGAATTCTGGATACTTCGTACTCTTAGGTTATATACAACATAGGACAGAAGGGCAAGTATCCACCTGTGTTCTGAGTTTATCTAAACTGCTTCATGGTGATGTATCCTGAGGCCTGTATGTCTAAGAAACAAACTAACAAATATAGAAACAGAAATAAGTAAAAGAATCCCATGGAGTGATGATTAGTTCCACAGCCACAAAACACTCCTCCAGGTGAAATAATTTATGGGAGAGAATGGACCCAGAGCAGAGATATTGAAAGCATTTTCAAATTTAGAAATTCGTGTACATGTGCATGTGTATGTGTGTTTGTATGCATCAGCACACACTGAATTTTATCCTCCCTGATTTTGGGGGGAATCTGATAATAACATTTATCCTATAATTAGCCTGATGACTTGCCTCTTTTCTGTGCAGGCCTCTCCCCACCCCCACCCACTGGGCCTAGGCCCCACTTTGGGAGGAGATTTAGGAAATGATTGTGCTCAGTTAAGATCCATGGAAGGACACTTGGGTAGAAGAGTCCTCACAGCACAGCCAGTGTGGCTCACTGGTTGAACATCAGCCCATGAACCAGGAGGTCACAGTTCAATTCCCGATAAGGGCACATGCCTGGGTTTCGGGCAAGATCCCCGTAGGGGGTTTGCAGGAGGCAGCCCATCAATGATTCTCTCTCATCATTGATGTTTCTGTCTCTCCCCCTCTCCCTTCCTCTCTGAAATAAATAAAAAGATGTTAAAAAAAAAAAAAGAGTCCCCATAGCCTGCAGTGAGGTGGAGTTGGGTAAAAAAATTAGGGGCAAATTAGTAATAAAAATGTTCCATGGTAAAATGTAATCTAGGGTCTTAGGCCCAGGCCAAGCGGACTGGGGACACAGGCAGGCACACTGGGCCAAAGCTCTTAAACAGAAACGGACCTGAGGGCTGAAATGGCAGAGGCTGTACATCTCAGGGCGTTGCAGCCGCCTGCGAGCATTTGGAACCTGAGCACAGAAATTTAGAGCTGACGGGAGCTTACTGGTTACTAGATCCAGCCTTCATGTTGCAGATGAGGAAACTGAGTTAAGTGCTTTTCCCCAAGGTCCTACCTAACTAAATCAGAGCACAATCCGGGCTGGGGCCCAGGCGCCCTGTTCTCGGGGCTCCCCAGCACTGGGCACTGACCCGCTTCTTATAGATTTGGTCTCTTCTGATGGCTGAAATTTTACCAGAAAGTAATAAAGAAAATATAGGAAACCAGATTTTACAAAGAACTGGAAAAGTGATGAGGGAATAACAGCAAACAAGGTTATCGTATAAAGGAAGAGTTTTACAATGCCAGCTACACACTAGAACTCCTCCGAAGCTTAAAAGTAAATGCAGTGACAACATCAATCTGTTGTACACCTGAAACTAATATAATGCTGTATATCAACTATAATAAAAATAAATAAAAAATATAAGCCTCCACATTACACTAATTGAAATCAGTGTGAGTGAGGTCCTGACTGACCATTGAGAAAGCTCCCAGATGGTTATCATGTGCAACCAGAGTTGGCATGAAAGATCTGAATTTGAATCCTGTTATTAGCTGCGTGACTTGAGACAAGTTACTTAACCTCTCTGAGATTTGGTTTGCTCCTGTGCCGGAGTCTTTTCGCAGCAAGGGTTCAGGAATCTGGAGAAGGGGCTGACGCATAAATGGATACACTAGACAAGAAATATGAATGTGGAAGGCATGGGGGAAAGCCAGGCGGAGGCCTCATTCTCTAATGAAGTGGGCTCGCAGAATCTCTGGACCCACAGCTTTTTATTTACACATTTTGTCCTTTAGCAAAGCAAACATACATATCAAAGGTAAGGTTTGGTAAACAATAAAAGATGATCAGGTTAGGGGAATTGCCCTCAGCTGTTCAGCCAGCAGCAGGTAATAATATGCAGATTTTCAGCCCTGGTGAATATCATGAAGCCTATCAGCCTTTCGAGGACTTTTCGCGTTTATTATGACCTGCTGGTCTCAGCCTCCACCACTCCTGTGTGACATGGAGCTGGTAATGCCTGACTTCTGAGATTGCTGTGAGATTCAATAAGAGCAGCATGTGTTGTGCAGGTATATGTCCTTAAAGGTGTGTCTCCTTTATGGGAACCTGAATCTCAGGGATTATTCTTAGGGGGTCAGTTTTTATTTTGTAAGCTATTACTTAGTGAGTGTTCTTTTCTAGTGTATTTCTAACTCCTTGAGCACATTCTCAGCAATTTTCACTAAACATTCAGGGATGGTTCTTGTAGGTAGTCACCAAGAACGTGGTGCTTAATTCACTGACAAAACTACTTCTTTGGGATTCTGTTGGCTGCCTGGAGGAGGTGGGCCTCCTGGCTCTTGTTATAGGGAATTGCAGAGCTTTTCAGGATGAAACTACACAAAGGCAACCTTAAGTGGCATCCAGTCACATATGGGGAAAGACTTGTCTTTCTCTCTTTCACTCCTGCCTGTGTTATCAGGCATTTCACTTACTAATATCACTAAACAGAAGTGGCCTCAGAGTCTTCCTCCTTAGAATTTAACATTGTTTCTTAATTCTGTCTATGTTTGTCTTTTTTATGGCAAGTGGTACAGGTTTTCCATTTTTAAAAACTTAGTGTAAGAAAAAAAATGTGCTGACTTAAAACTCTGAAGTGAACCACATAGGAGTGGTTAGCAGACAGAGAAAAAATGGGGACAGTGGAAGATTTCTGGGTTCCCGTCTGGGCTCACCTGTGAGATCTCGTGCTAGAACAATAACACACTATTTCTGGGTCTCAGTTTCTTCAACCATAAAATTAAAGTGCTGGACTTGACAATGCCTAAGGTTGCTTCATATTTAAGCATACCTGATATTCATCATTTGTTCTTTAAGATATAGTCTCACTCATCAAAGATATGAAAAACACTCTATGAAACAAAGAAAATGGGATGGGAAATAAATTTCTCTCGATTTCATGTTTCTGTAGACAATCTTGCGGATTACTGGTTTTTAATAAAGTCATTCCTTGCCTGGAGCTGCGGTCATCTCTTGCTGACAGCCCCTAATCTTTCATTTTAAAGACTGTTGTGATCTGGGCGATTACCTACATTCAGGTGTAATGCCCAAGCCAGGTGTGTTCTTTTGTGAATTTCCCAGGCAATTAGAGCTGTGGTTTTATTGCTGGGTTAGCTATTTTCCTCTCTTATTATTTTTTATTTTTTTGCATTCTTGGGAAATCTGAAATACAAAACAGATTCTCCCACTGTAGAGTGGTAGTAAAACTTGAATTGGTATAAAAACAGCATCGGAGCCAGTGTACCCAGTGGTCAGAGTGGGACCATCCAGATTACAATTCCTCAGATCCATAAGGGACACACTCAGGGGGCAGACTCAGTGAGCACCAAAGTCCCACTAAAGCAAGTCTTGCCCCATCAGGGTGTCTCCAGCACAGAAGTTCTCCTACCATAGACACAGCTGATTCTCACAGCCAATTGGCCTGGAGGTCAATTCCTCCCAGTGATACCTACAATAATCAAAGCTTAACTACAACAAGACTGTGCACAAAGCCCACAAAGGGGTGCACCAAGAGTGTCCACCTCAAGTAATTGGGGAGGCTGAGCCACTGGGCCCTATAGGACACCTAGCACACAAAGCCACTCTTATCAACACAGGGAAGCAGCCAAAATGCAGAGACAAAGAAACAGGCCACAAATGACAGAAATGGAGGAAAGCAAACGACTGGATATGGAGTTCAAAACCATGGTTATAAGGTTACTCAAGAATTTTCTAGAAACCGCTGATAAATTTAGTGAGACCCTCGATAAATCTAGTGAGACCCTTGAGGATATGAAAAAGGACCAACTAGAAATTAAGCATTCACTGACTGAAATAAAGAATATTATACAGAGATCCAACAGCAGACTAGAGGATCACAAGAATCAAGTCAAAGATTTGAAATATGAAGAAGCAAAAAACACCCAAACAGAAAAACAAAAAGAAAAAAGAATCCAAAAATAGGAAGATAGTGTAAGGAGCCTCTGTGACAACTTCAAGCGTACCAACATCTGAATTATGGGGGTGCCAGAAGAAGGGAGAGGGCAAGATATTGAAAACCTATTTGAAGAAATAATGACAGAAAACTTCCCTTACCTGGTGAAAGAAATAGACTTACAAGTCCAGGAAGCGCAGAGAACCCCAAACAAAAGGAATCCAAAGAGGACCACACCAAGACACATCATAATCAAAATGCCAAGAGCAAAAGACAAAGAGAGAATCTTAAAAGCAGCAAGAGAAAGAAACTCAGTTACCTACAAGGGAATACCCATACGACTGTCAGCTGATTTCTCAATAGAAACTATGCAGGCCAGAAGGGAATGGCAAAAAATATTCAAAGTGATGAATAGCAAGAACCTACAACCAAGATTACTTTACCCAGCAAAGCTATCATTCAGAATTGAAGGTCAGATAAAGAGCTTCACAGATAAGAAAAAGCTAAAGGAGTTCATCACCACCAAACCAGTATTATATGAAATGCTGAAAGGTATCCTTTAAGAAGAGGAAGAAGAAGAAAAAGGTAAAGATACTAATTATGAACAACAAATATGCATCTATCGACAAGTGAATCTAAGAATCAAGTGAATAAATAATCTGATGAACAGAATAAACTGGTGATTATAATAGAATCAGGGGCATAGAAAGGGAGTGGACTGACAATTCTCGGGGAGGAAAGGGTTATGGGGGTGCGGGAAGAGACTGGAATAAAATCGTACACTTATGGATGAGGACAGTGTTGGGGGGGTAAGGGCAGAGGATGGGGTGGGAACCGGGTGGAGGGGAACTATGGCGGAAAAAAAGAGGAACAACTGTATTAATCTGAACAATAAAGATTTAATTAAAATAATAATAATAAAAATAAAGAAAATCATACTACAAACAAAAAATCATGCCCATAACATCACATCATCTTCTCTATCCAAAATATAAATAAAGAAGACTTCTGAAAAACAAACAAATAAAAAACAGTATCAATTTGTTGCCATTAGTACTTTACTGGTTGCCACCAGATTCCTAACGATCTGAGTTTTGGTCCATAGTACACAGATGCTGATGGTGTGGGGCCGGTGTGCTGGGTTTTCCATGTTGTTCCCTAAGGTTGGTGCCTACTGGGCAGGTCCGGGACTAGGTTGAGGTTAGCAAGGTACCCAGGGTGCAAGGTTCAAGGAGTCATTTCCAGGTTCCTGCAAGTGCTTTCCCCCAATATGGACCTGCTGAGAATTGAGCTGCTGAGAATTCTCTCAGCACTGCTTTGGGTGGGGAAGAACTAATTATCACACCCAGTGACCATCCTTCTTCTGGCCTCCCCACCCTATGCCCTCACCCCTTGGCTGCATGCCATTCTCAGCCTTAAGGCCTCCCTCCTTCACCAGTTCAAACCCTCCGTTCCCAGTGGCAACCCCTGTACCCCTCCTGTTTGTGTAGTTTCTGTTTCCTGTTCTCTGGGATGAGAATAAATGAACTCTAGAAATGGAATTTATAAGGACTGAAAATTCAACCAGGGTCTTTTCAGTGCTTCCTGTGTCCCAACCATTGTTCAAAACACTTTCTGATGCATAATTTTACCTAATTCTTTCTACGTCATTACTAGAGGCCCAGGGCACGAAATTCATGCATGGGGGGGGGGTGTCCCTCAGCCCAGCCTGTGCCCTCTCGCAATCTGGGATCCCTTGGGTAGGGTCCCTAGGCTTGGCCAGTGATCAGGGCCTATCAGGGCTTTCCTTCCCCTGGCTGCTGGCAGCTGGCCCCGCCCCTGCCCCCACCGCTGCCACTGCTTGCCATCTGTGCTGTGCTATCCCCCTTCCCCTGCCACTGGTTGCCTCCCTCTGTGGTCGACAGGCATGGGGTGCGATTGCTTGGCTGGCCTGGGCCTCCCTCTGCAGGGCGATCGCTAGTTGGCCCCGCACATCTGCCACAGAGTTGCTGGCGGGTGGCCTGGGCCTCCCTCTGTGGGGAGATCAATCACAGAGCGGAGTCTGCAGGTTGATCACTGCGCAGAGGGAGGCCCCGCCCACCCACTGCAGCACTGCTGGCTGTGTAGCTTGGGCCTCCCTTTTTGGGGTGATCATGGAGCTCCCCTCCCCACATTGATCACCCCGCCAGCCGGTGGCCTGGGACTCCCTCTGTGGGCTAATGGTGGGGTCCCTTGACCAATTGCACTGCACCTGCTTTGGCTGCCTTGGTGCCAGTGCGTGTCATAGCGTGGTTATCTGGAAGGTCGTCTGGACAGTTGTTCTGCTGTTCGGTTGTTTGGTTGATTTGCATATTATGCTTTTATTATTGTAGATACCCACCTCCATGAAGGGGAAATCAAGGCTTAGAAAATGACTCAGTTTTCACTAAGATGATAATGAGCTTCTGAAAGGAGGAATTTTACACGGCCCCATCCTGCAGGAAGTTTTTTTTTTTGAAGTCTTCCAATAGAGGAGAAATATCAGGGGAGTTACCCAGAAGGTCAGCGTGTTTGGTATGGGATGTGAGCTTCCCTTGATTAGGGTGGGGTTGAGGGGGATGCTGCTGATAAGACACTGTAATTCTTTTGGTTGCAGAGATTTGGAAAAATGAGGAGCCTGGAGGAGGATGCTCTGTTGAGAGTTGATTTTGAGGCAGGGGATCCATAGGCCTCAGAGATCTGGGCAGCCCCATAAAGGGAATGGGTTCCTTAGGTCTGGATTACAGGTGGATCCACACATCTTAGTCAATGACATTTCCTGGTAATGATGGCAACTCTGGGCGTGAGAATGAATTGTCTGGAAGTGTATGGAAAAGTTGTGTTAGGGAAATGGAGAGTTTGCTAGCAATTTATTCACTCACATACTTATTGAGCATTTTCTAAGTGCCACACGTTATTCTTAGCACTGAGGATAGAGAGGTAAATCTCCAGATGAGAGCCTGGGTGGTTGGAAACTATAGGCTGACCAGAGAAGGAGGAGCAACCAAGGGGACCAGGAATGAATAGCCAGGAAGGTGGCTGGAAAACCAGGAGGGAGTGTGTTAGGCAAGCCTAGAGAGGAGAGTTTCCAGTATAAGGAATAACAGGCTAAATCCCTATTGCAGGGGACAGGATCCTAGGAGGAAGGAGCTGTCAAAAATCCCCACATACCCCACCACTTACTAGTACAACCTGACAACTTATAACTTTTCCTTTGGATAGAGCAAATGATGTACAATGATAAGGAAGCATAAATTTGCGCATGCTTGCAATCAGTCTTCTGGGAGGCAACTTTTGGGAACTGTGGTGAGCTTTCAAATCAAGCATTTGAAGTGGTGGTTTTATTTGGAGTCAAAACAGATCCGAGCAACAGACGTAGGTAGGGAGCACCGAGAATGGAGCAGTGATTTCCAGAGATGAGGTGCACATCTGCCAGGATCAACCACGGGCCCTGCCAGATCCTTTGGGAGAGGAAATTCCAGAGAGCAGCCTGCCACCACAAAGGAAAGCTGAAATGGCAGCAACACCTCCAAAGGCAGAAAATTCAGAAAAAGTTCCTTGGAAACTAATTCCCCTTTGTGCGATCGTGACAACGCCAAGATCCCAACCCATTTGCTCCTGAGAATAATTACAAGTTCTATTTGTATAATCCTTGAAAGCTTACAGAGTGCTTCCATGGGGTGTTATCTGATGGATTTTATTTGAGCTTGGAGTGTGTGGACAGCTCAGATGTGAAGCCCTCAAATTCTCCTGCATCAGCTTGCTTAAGTTGCCTTGTCTCCCTTCCAAACTGGAGCCATGGGCACTGCGGCCACCCCTTGGGATGTGGTCTTCTGCCTTTAAATGGTTTGCCCCCCAGCAATCTTAAAAATGGAAAATCATGACTGAATCATGAGTGTAGGGGAGATGTTCTAGTTTTTTCTATATTTTAGAGTTTTCCAGATTTCCTTTTATAAGCATGGCTACATTTGTAATTAGAAAAAAAAAGTTATTTATAAAATCAGGGGAAGCAAGCTTCTGAGATGCACCACAGTCGACAAGACTTAGCTTTTCAGGGCAAGTCTGACCAGTGGAATGGCTGGCTGCTTTGGTCAAATCTTCTGGATCAGAGGAGCCATTGGATTTTTGAATAGGGGCCATAGAGGTCATCTCTTCAACCCCCTTGTGTACCAGTCAGTGTGCAGAGAACACACCAGACAGAAGCAGCGTCCCACTTCTTTAAAATAGATACTTGGAACGCTTTACTGCCAGCAAAATGAAGCCAAACATACAATCCTTTTAGATGAAGTGAGATGGATTTGGAATGTGCTATTTTCTCTCTTAAATAGTTTATTTTTTTTTTAATTAAATAATATGAGCTCCTTAAAGGAAATGTGGTAAAAGAAAAAAACACATACCACATTCTATCCACTAAAGATGACCTCAAAATTTCTTTCCCCCAATCTTTGAAATGAAAGTAGGTGGGTATTTTGTTTTTGGTGTTTTTTGTTTGTTTATTTTTATTTTTATTTTATTTTATTTTATTTTAAATATATTTTATTGGTTTTTCACAGAGAGGAAGGGAGAGGGATGGAGAGTTAGAAACACCGATGAGAGAGAAACATCGATCAGCTGCCTCCTGCACACCCCCTACTGGGGATGCACCTGCAACCAAGGCACATGCCCTTGACCGGAATCAAACCTGGGACCCTTGAGTCCGCAGGCCGACGCTCTATCCACTGAGCCAAACTGGTCAGGGCTATTTGTTTATTTTTACATCATGGCATTTCTATTTATTTGAATTTCTAAATTTTCTTTTCCAGAATGATTTTCTAAATATGAATAATTAAGGTAACAATCCTATACAATAAAACCCTAATATGCAAATCAACCGAACAGCAGAGCAACCAGTTGCTATGATGCGCACTGACCACCAGTGGGTAGATGCTCAACGCAGGAGCTGTTTCCTGCTGGTCAGAGTGCTCCCACAGGGGGAGTGCTGCTCAGCCAGAAGCCGGGCTCAGGGCTGGTGAGAACAGTGGCAGTGGTGGGAGCCTCTCCACCTCTGTGGCAGCACTAAGGAACAGTGAGCCGAGCGGTAAGGAGCAGCGAGCAGGTGGGCAGTAAGGAGCAAGGGGTCCTGGACTGTGAGAGGGCGCAGGCCAGACTGGGTGCCCTCCTCCCCAGTGCATGAATTTCGTGCACTGAGCCTCTAGTTCATTATAAAAGTGTTTTGTGGTGTTTGTTTGTTTTTAAGCTTTATCCAGAGTGAACGAAAGACTACCTCCCAAGCCTCCAATAGCTCCTGCAGGTCAATTTGTTCATTCAGGTATGGTTCTCTGAAGTGATATCCCACAAGACAGCCCACCAATCCTTTTATAGTATGACTTCCCCTGTGTTGAGTTCCTAATTTTAATTTTAATAGAAGGGCAAATAGCTGATATATCAGCAGACTCCTTGTCTCTCCAAGTCTGTGTTTCTGTTCCATTACTCAGAAAGATACCTTGACAGGGTATAATACTCTTGGTTTACAATGTTGTCTCCAAATGTTAGTCATCAATTCATTGTTTTTTTTTTTTTTTTAGCATTTAGTATTTATATATTTGTTTTATATATTTTATTGATTTTTTAGAGAGAGGAAGGGAGAGGGATAGAGAGTTAGAAACATCGATGAGAGAGAAACATCGATCAGCTGCCTCCTGCATACCTCCTACTGGGGATGTGCCTGCAACCAAGGTACATGCCCTTGACTGGAATCGAATCCGGGACCCTTGAGTCCACAGGCTGACGCTCTATCCACTGAGCCAAACTGGTTAGGGCAGCATTTAGTATTTAAAAGTATGAGGCTGGTCAGACTTTTATTTCTTTGTGTATACATTGATTTTCTTTTCTGCCTATAAATTTGTAATATTTAAAATTCTGTCCTAGTAGTTGCACATTTTTGGATGGGTCCATGTGGTTCCCTGCCCCCATACCCCTTTTTCCCACTCCAATGACTTTCTTGGAACATAATGAGCTGTCTGATCTGTGTATTCATATTTCTTACTTTTTTTTCTAGAGGAAGATTTTCTTAACTATGACTGTGGATACTGTATAGATTCCACTATTCTACTTTTTAAGTTTGATCTCTATTGTATGTTTTTATATTTTCTCCCATAATTTAAATTTTTGTCTGAATTTTAGGAGAACTACCGAAGCTTGCTCAGCATTTGAATATTCATAGTGTTGTTGTTTTTTAAAATTCAACGTTCCTCTTTGTTCTTTTTTTTTCCTTTTATTTTTTTAATTTTTTTTATCTTTAATTTCTTTATTGGTTAAGGAATTACAAATGTGTCCTCATCCCCCCATTATCCCCCAATTCCCCACCCCCCATACTCATGCTCTCATCCCCCTGTTGTCCCTGTCCATTGGTTTGGCTTATATGCATGCATACAAGTCCTTAAGTTGATCTCTTCCCCTTATTCCCACCTTCTCCTACTTTCCCTCAGGGGATTGACAGTCTGATCGCTGTTTCTCTGTCTTTGGATCTGTCCCTGTTCAGTCTATGTTGTTCTCTATATTCCACAAATGAGTGAGATCATGTGGTATTTATCTTTCTCTGACTGGCTTATTTCACTTAGCATAATGCTCTCCAGTTCCATCCATGCTGTTGCAAATGGCAAGAGTTCCTTCTTTTTTACCACAGCGTAGTATTTCATGTTCTTTTTGTTTTAATATCTTTCTTTTTGGTTTGTCCTCAAATAGAAAGGATGTTTCACTTATTCTTGGACTTGCTCTCTGTCTTACTTAGAGGCCTAGTTAGATTTCATTTCTAGGGTGACTCTTCAGAAATGAGATGAAAATTTCTTTCTGTGCTTCCTCACTCTAACATGCTGAAAAGGCAGAATGCACAAAAGTGAAAATTCCCAGCAGGTATTTCTACTAGAGCTCTCCATGTCTCTCCTCCCCCTCGTCCCTTGTATCACATCATCTGGAAGGATAACATCTCCTGTGATCCTAAATGTTACACTCAGCTTCTCTGTATTTCTTAAAAAATATCATATTGGGGGTATGGTATAATTCAATAGTTACTTGCTGAGGAGTCTCTTTTTTTTTTATTGCTTAAAGTATTACGAAGAGTATTACATATGTCTCCTTCCCCTCCCCCCTCCCCCCGCCCTTGACAATCCCCTGGCCTCCCCCACCCCCCAGTTGAGGAGTCTCTTAATCTGAATTCACACCTCACTTCCACTGCTGATCAGCTTTGTGAACTTTGGTTATACCTTGGAGCTTCACTCTCCAAAAATAAAGATAATATTGCTGTTATTATGGAGTGTTGTAAGGTTTACAGGAGATAAAGCTTGTAAAGCACTTAGCAGAGTGCAGAGTAAATTTTAAAGATTAACTGCTCTTGCCATTATTAATATTGCTATTCTGTCTTTAAATAAAGGTATAAAGAGAGATTGATAAGAGTATAGGGAATAAAAGAGTACATTCATAGCTTCAAAAAGAAGCATCTTCATGGTATTAAGGCAGCTGTCCAATTTTGTGATTGGTACAGATGTCAAATTCTTGAATTTTGATGGACAATGGGGGGATATTTTCAATCAGTCCAAATGGTGAGTCACAAAATGGATTTCCAATCTAGTTTGATCTGCATCTTAATTAATAGAACTTCCTCCAAGATTCTGATAAGAGTTTGACAGAAAATCAGTTTTATTTACTGTTGTGATGTTTCATCTTCTGGGTCTTCATAGGTATTTTTCTGGAAAGGCTAATGGTGTTGTGTCCAGAGCTGTTGTCCAGTTCATATTAAGCTGAAATTCTTTATGTTTATTTCTCAGTCTTCAAATATAAATTAGCAAATTTAACCAGTTAGCTACATGAACACAAAATATGTTTCATTGGTGATTTCTTTCATTCCAAAGAGCTGCTTGCCATAAGCAGTTCTGTTTTTATCCAGATTTAACTTGTTAAACATGTTCTAAGCCAGGAATGATGGAACCTTCTCTTTTGTTTTATTATGATATCAATATTCTATCATCCTCGTATCATACCATAATGAAATTGCATGTTTTGCAATCGTACAAACCCTTTAAATCATTAATTTGTGTATCCCATAAACATTCTTCAGGATCAAGCACAAAGAAGAATTCAAAGCCCTTGGCATTGAAATTTGAATACATTTTGAAAAGGATACTTGAACTCCACTGTATGATAGCACTCCTGCTGAAACTATTGTCATTCTAAAGAAATATATCTTGGGATGTGGATTATCTCTTTAGGTTGTGAAAAGATAGATATATTTTTAGTTGCAATGCTTTTGAAATAACCTCGATCTGGCTCATGAGAGTTCAGATTCAAAGCTGCTGTATTTTTCTGTTGACAGAGAATGCTGGGGGAAGCTTATTTGGTAGTGATGGGAAGAATAGTGTCCCACTGGATTGGTACGGTATTGTTGAGCCTGGGTTTTGCTAAGGCTGCATCCAATTACCCATTAATAAATTTAGCACTGACATGGCACTCTATTGTAAAATGTTTTCAATTCCCCGAAAAACTCTCTTCAGACGTAGGTTATTACCATTATCACCCTATTGTTCACAGAGTCTAGTGTAATTCCATATGTCCCATGGGTTTTTGGTTTGTAAGTCAATTCATTTCCATTAATATTTACTGAGGTGACATTTGGTTTCTTGCTTCATGACAAATGGTGAGGTTAATATGCCTCGTTCTGTGGTTGGGACATTGGGATATTGGGACATAAGCATCATGCCTTTCTTTAGAGCATAAGAAATACAAGGAAACAAACCAATTAGCCCTTCAAATCAGTGCTGACGATGCCAGGGGCATGTGGTTAAGTTACATAATGATGAGAAAGTCAAAAGAGATACCGTTCCAAGGCTGGAGAAATGGGGTCATTGCCTTGGAGACTTGGCCACATCTTCAGGCTCTCGTTATCTTGTGTATCTGTTCCTGATGATAAATAAGCCAGCGGAACATTAGGCACTAACTTGAACTAGAAAGATTTGATATGGCTAAAGATTCTTCCAGCAATGCTATCCTGACACATGTCAGTACATTCTACAACCTCTTCTCCCAGTCTGATCTGAGTCATGTGGGAGTGTACGAGTTATAAGAGTTCCTTATTGCAAAGTCTATGGGACAAAACACAATTCACCATAGTTTAAGGCCTCGCTGACTTGTAATCTGTGAGTCTTAGGCAAAAGGGAAGGAGGAAAAGGAACTGACATTTACTGGAAAGCTGCAGTGTGAGAAATAATGCACAAAGGGCCTTTCAAACATGGTTTGTTTTGCTTAATACTTACCACATTCCTCTGGTGAAGGTTTTATTCTTATTTTCCTTTTCATGGATGAGGAAACTGGGGATAGGAGACCTTAGGTAAGGTCTCTTGGTATGTGTGAGTTCCAGTATCCAAATGGTTCTCAAACTTTAGCAGGTATCAGACTCTCCTGGAAAGCTCAATAAAACATCACTGGGCCTCATTCCCAGAGCTGATGATTAAGTTGGTCTGGAGTGGGGCTCAAGAATGTGCATTTCTAACAAGTTCCCAGGTGGTGCTGATGCTGATGGTTTAGAGACTATTCTTTGAGAATCCCTGTTTTATACTACATCTTCAGAAACTTAGTCAAATTGGAAAGGTGGGCCCAGTTGATTGACTCCTATCTGTCTGTCTATCCACCTACGTACCTACCTATCTAGCCATCTTTGAAAAATACAACCCACAATGCACTTCTTAGTTTATCATCTAAAGGTTCTGTTTACTTACAATAGGATGGGCAACCAATCAATAACATCTTTGCAGACATTTTGAGATGCTGAGTATGTACCCATAGGTAGGGAAAATGACAATAGGTGTGGCCCCTGACTTAATAAAGTATCCAATTTAAATGTCAAACAGGCAAAATAAAAGGAGAGAACACAGCCGTTATCTTTTCCACCATAAAATAAAGATGCAGGAGAAAAGAAAGTAAAGGAGTAAGAATTTTTATGTACATTGTCCAATTACATCTTCATAGAAAATTTGTGAGAGAGGTATATCAGTATATGAAACATATTCTTGACATGTTAGAGTTTGGGGGGATAGAGTTAGAAACAGTTAACTTAGATTTTTTGAGAGAGGATTCTTTAGCAGGATCTCAAAGGAATAAGACAAGACTTGAAGAAAGGCATTTGAAAGATCTTCGAGGAAAAGAAACACATTTTTACTCATGTAAAAATTCAGAATAGGGGCAAACAGTTCAGTTTCAGGGAGAAGCAAAGAGATAAAAAAAAAATGTTGGCTAATGTGGACAGAAAAAGAGAGACTAATGGGTAAAGAAGTAAGGCATTTAAACAGCAGCCCAAATTCCTGAGGGGTAGTTAATGAACATTGGAGGAAGTTGGACAACTTTATAGGGATACCTAAAGGGCCATGATATGGTCAGCATGGTAGCTTAGGGAGGAAGGATCTTTACTGCTGAGTGTAGCACAGAATGAAATGAGGGGCTTAGAAGAACTCTGTCCAGATCAAGTCCTCACTACTATTGTGGAAATGGAGAAGAAGAGCATTAAAACTGAACAGTATTATGGAGAACCTAGTGAAGTGGGTGATGAAGAGAATGTCCTGTGCTTTCTTGAGCATAATAAGTATTTAGAACCAAGATTCCCTTATGCGCTATGGCAGACATGAGGATATTACAGATAGTAACATCCATTTGACATTCTGTATTTGATTAGCCAATCCAACCTGCTCCTTGAGGGCAAAGACCTCTATGTGCTTAGCAGATGGAAAAAGTTGTGAAATGCCTTGGATTGGGTTCCCCCATAAGGAGACTGAGACGGATTTAGTGCAAGTCATTTATTTGACGGTATGCCCACTCAACACGGTTTGGGAGTGAGTGAGTAAAGGGTGTGACTTCAAGCCAGTTATCTCTGTAGGCAGCTGGAGCTCAGTCTTGCTGGGACTTCTGGGAGACATCTGGAGTTACCCAAATTGAGGGGCAAAGAAGGTGGAGGATTTATCCAAACCCATCTGATTCATCATCACTGAGAGCTGTTTTGGGGACCTTAACTTCCCCACCCTCCTGGCTTGTTCTGCTGCTGTGGCCAGAATGAAGCCCTCAGGCTGAATCAGTGAGCAGGTTGCAAGGTATACAGAAGTGGAGCCACTGAGTGGTAGTGGCAGGGGTCAAGTGTGCCACTGAGAGAATAAATGAAGGAACAAGCAAGCACAAGCACATGCACATAGGGCCCTACTGCTGCTGGTCCACCATGACTTCCTGGAGCACAAACATGCTTTCGGCCTTTTCTATTCAGTCCCATCCTGCCAGCCTCTCAAGGTGCCTTCAAGTTACTTCTCTGTCCTTGAGCATGTTTACAATCTCCCAATTTAGTCTCATTTGCAAATTTAATTAACAGGCTATTTACCCCTCTTCCGGATCATTAATGAAGATATTAAATAAGACCAGATCAAACATCAATCCCTGAAGCACCCTTCTCTTCCCCACCTACCTCCCCTTCCCCTTTGCATTTTCTCACAATTCAGTGACCATTTACTGTCACTCTGGCCTGCAGGGCCCTCAAGGCATTTCGTGATTGTTGTCCCCAGTCATAACCAAGATAATCTGAGTGAATTTATCAAAGAACCTTTAATGAGACGCTGTGTTAAATGTGTCACTCTAATCACACAGTATTAGCTGCATTTCCTTAGCCCAGCTAATTTTTTCAGTTCTCTCAGCAAATACTTTCCTGAGGCAAGCATTCAAACAAATTTTAATAAGTCCTAGCATTGGTATAGTAGAACTTTAGTGTGTGTGTGTGTGTATGTGTGTGTGTGTGTGTGTAAAACCTCAATTATTTCTTACAGTGTCACTGACTTTGTAACCAAATTTCTGTGTGTGTGTGTGTGTGTGTGTGTGTGTGTGTGTGAAAACATTGTTCTATTTTATAGGTGGGATTCAGGACATTCAGGTCAAGGTACAAATTCTGACTCCATCAGATTGCCTCCAACCTCCACGTGTTTTCTCTTCATGGTGAGCCTTTAAGCTTCTCTGATGAGTATAAAGATAACTCCTTCCCCATGATATCTAATAGGTGGCAATATTTTGATTTGGCTGAGAGTGTATTGTTCTAGTTTTAATTCACCATACATTTCTTTTTTACTCTTACAATAAATAGAAAAAGAAGTTATGAAAATCAGAGTTCATTAAGGCACTCTAGTGCCTAAAATTTATGGAATTACAGAATCCAAGAGTTGGAAGGACTTTAAAAAGTAACCAGTCTGGGCCCAGCCAACGTGGCTTAGTGGTTGAGCATCAACCTATGAACCAGGAGATCACGGTTCAATTCTTGGTCAGGGCACATGCCCGGGTTACAGGCTCAATCCCCAGTGCAGGGTGTGCAGGAGGCAGCCGATCAATGATTCTCGCTCATCCTTCTTCTCTGAAATCAATAAAAATACATATTAAATAAAAGTAGTCTGGGATATTATAATTTTGGGTTTATTTCTGTGCTTGGTTTATGTCTGCATTTTTCAGCCTCTGTTGGGCATGTTAATTCCAGTATTAACCCATTTCATTGGTGAACATAGGGAATTCTTAGAAAACCTTGTTTAAAATTTTGATTTGAAGTTAATCTTTCTGTAACATTCACTCATTTGCCCTTCCCTGGTCTCCTAGAACGTATAGTGAGCCATCTAATCTCTTTTCCACACAACACAATTCTTGGGCATTCTATCTATCCTCCCAAAAGGCCTGTTGCCTGAACATCTTCAGTTCTTAAATAGGTACTGACAGAATGTGGCTCTTTCCAGTTATTTTCACTAACCCTGCTGGCCTCTCCTGGACACCCTTCAGTTTTCCTGAAGAGCCAGTCACTCGGAACTCTTCAGCCAGGTGTACTCTAATCTGTAAATGTGTAATTGGCTTTTAAAGCTTTTAAAAATCAATCAAGCAATCAGCAAGAGTTTATATCCCTTCAGTGGTTCTTATAAATGCTTAAATATAAAGTATGAAGGCAAGACAAGATCTGGAGGGACTTGGGGATATATCAGTATGCACAAGTTTCAATGGAGGTGTGTGGGGGGGGGAGCAAATTTATTGCATCTCCTAAAGCTGCCATCAAAAAGAGAAAGTGTGGTTTTAAAAAGGCTGCAGAGACATCTAAAACAATGGTTCTCAAGCCTGGGAAGCACTACTGACCCCTTAGCATAAATTAAATGGGTGGACCCAAGCTCCACTGGTAGTCATTGTTTTCATCACTGTCATGCATTTGTGAGGGAAAATAAGGCAGTTTCATTTAAGAATGTTCTTAATGAAGCTCTTGACTATATCTTTTTAACATTTCAAATGATTTTGATGGGGAGAAATAAAGCACTTCTCCTGGTTACTTAAAGACCATGGATGGTCCCCTCAAGGAGCAGTATTTGTGAGATGGTTAGAGCTGTGAACTTCATGGAACACTGTTTTTACTTGAAAGAATGACTGGCAGAAAAACTAGAGTTATTCAGATTTGTCTATTTGGCAGACACTTTCTCAAAGATGAAAAAAAGTGAACCTGTCACTTCCAGGGAAACAACTGACAGTATTTTTTTTATGATAAAAACTTGAGCTTTCAAGTGAAAATTAGAATTTTGGATAACTTCTATCCACCACCATGAACTTGACAGTTTCACAATACTTAAAGACTTTTGTTATGAGATTGGTGGTGATATTAACAAATGCAGTTTTTAAATATTGTATAATTAAATATGCTAACATTTGGAAGAGCTACATGACTTGGGGAACCAATATTTTCCAAAAGACTAATGGTGATAATATAAACTCATACATGGGCCCTCAACCCATTTCATGTGCAAGATAGACCAATTGGTTTTAATGCAACAGATTACAAACATTTCACTGATATGATTTCTGATTCCATATTGCACTGACCTTTAAAAATCTACTCTAGCTGAGTGTGTACTGTCAAAAAGGAAAGTCAATGAATATCTAAAAAGGCTATGAAAATACTTCTCCATTTTCCAACTATAAATTTGCATGAGGCTGAATATTATTAATTTATCTCCACCAATACAATATATCTCAACATACTGAATGCAGAAGCAGATATTATAATCCAACTATCTTCTTCTTTTTTTAAATCTTTGTTGTTGAGATTATTACAGATGTCCCTCTTTTTCCCTCCCCTAGGTCCCCTCCACCCAGTTCCTACCCTATTGTCTGTGTCCATAGGTAATGCATACATACATATAAGATCTTTGTCTAATCTCTTCCTGCACCCCCCCCCCCACATCTCCCTCCCTCTGAGAATCATCAGTCTTGTTCAATTTCCATGCCTCTGATTCTATTCCATTCACCAGTTTATTCTGTTCATCAGATTTTTTATTTGTTTGATTTTTAGATTCAATTGTTGATAGATATGTATTAGTTGCCACTTTGTTGTTCATATTTTTTATCTTTATCTTTTTCTTCTTCCTCTTCTTAAAGAATACTCTTCAGCATTTCATATAATACTGGTTTGGTGATGGTGAACTCCTTTAGCTTTATCTTATCTATGGTGCTCTTTATCTGATCTTCAATTCTAAATGATAGTTTTGCTGGGTAAAGTAATCTTGGTTGTAGGGCCTCTCTATTCATCACTTTGAATATTTCTTGCCACTCCCTTCTGGCCTGCATAGTTTCTGTTGAGAAATCAGCTGACAGTCATATGGGTACTCCCTTGTAGGTGACTAACTGTTTTTCTCTTGCGGCTTTTAAAATTCTCTCTTTGTCTTTTGCTCTTGGCATTTTAATTATGATGTGTCTTGGTGTGGTCCTCTTTGGGATCCTCTTGTTTGGGATTCTGTGTGCTTCCTGGACTTGTAAGTCTGTTTCTTTCCCCAGGTAGAAGAAGTTTTCTGTCATTATTTCTTCAAATAGGTTTTCAGTATCTTGCTCTCTCTCTTCTTTTGGCACCCCCATAATTTGGTTGTTGATATGCTTGAAGTTGTCCCAGAGGCTCCTTACACTACCTTCCTATTTTTGGATTATTTTTCTTTTTGCTCTTCTGGTTGGGTGTTTTTTGCTTCCTCATATTTCAAATAGTTGATTTGATTCTTGAGATCCTCTAGTCTACTGTTGAATCCCTGTGTAGTATTCTTTATTTCAGTCAGTGTATGCTTAATTTCTGACTGGTCCTTTTCCATTTTTTTGGCATTCTCTCTGAGATCCTTGAAAGTCTAAGTCCCTTGAAGGTTTCTAAAAGATTCTTGAATAACCTTATAAATGTGGTTTTGAACTCTATATCCAGGAATTTGCTTTCTTCCATTTCTTTCATTTATGATATGTTTCTTTGTCTCTGCATTTTGGCTGCTTCCCTGTGTTTGTTTCTATGTATTGGGTAGAGCTGCTAAGTCTCCTTGAGTTCATAGAGTGGCCTTGTGTAGTAGGTGTCCTATAGGACACAGTGGCTCAGCCTCCCCAATCACCTGAGATGGACACACTAGGTCAGCGGTTCTCAACCTGTGGGTCGCGACCCCTTTGGGGGTCAAACGACCCTTTCACAGGGGTCGCCTAAGACCATTGGAAAACACATATATAATTACATATTGTTTTTGTGATTAATCACTATGCTTTAGTTATGTTCAATTTGTAACAATGAAATTGGGGGTCACCACAACATGAGGAACTATATTAAAGAGTCGCAGCATTAGGAAGGTTGAGAACCACTGCTGTAGGTGTACCCCTTTGTGGGCTGTGTGCACAATCTTATTGTAGTTGAGTCTTTTTTTTAAGCCTATTTTTTTCATAGCCTTGAAATGCACAAGTAAAGGAATTTTTTTTTTTTAAATATATTTTATTGATTTTTCACAGAGAGGAAGGGAGAGGGATAGAGAGTTAGAAACATCAGTGAGAGAGAATCATCAATCAGCTGCCTCTTGCACACCTTCTACTGGGGATGTGCCCGCAACCAAGGTACATGCCCCTGGCCGGAATTGAACCTGGGATCTTTCAGTCCGTGGGCCAACGCTCTATCCACTGAGCCAAACGGGTCAGGGCTGTAGTTGGGTCTTGATTGCTGTTGGTGTCACTGGGAGGAATTGACCTTCAGACCAATTGGCTGTGGGGACCAGCTGCGACTAATGGGAGAGCTGCTGTGCAGGAGACACCCTTATGGAGGAGGACTTGTTTCAGTGTGGCTTTGGTGCTCACTGAGTCTGCCCCTTGAGTGTGTCGCTTATAGATGTGAAGAGTTGTAATCTGGTATGGTCTGACCTTGACCACTGGGTACACTAACTCTTGGGTCTCCAGGGAGCTGCAAGTCAGCCACTGCCTGGGGCCACCCCAGCAGGAGCTACAGGGAGATCTTCAGATTCCTCCTCTTTGTATCAGGCTTGGAAGTGCCCAGAGGAGGCCCAGCTGTGAAGCAAGGCAGGCTGGTGCTGGTGCTGGGTCTTGGGCCTTTTATTGATAGGTTTGAGGGTCCCTGACCCAGCTACAGCTTGTTTGACAGTCTTTAGCCTGAGAAAGGACAGGCCATTCATATGCAAAAGCTGCTGGGCACAGCTTGGGTGAGGTTGTAAGTTGGGTTGGGCAGGATCTCAGGGAATCACCAGGGCAGAGCAAACAGAAATGGCTGCCTGTCAGCCCTGCAACCAAGGAGGTCCCAGCACAGGAACAATGATTACTGTGAGCACTTCCATCTGGAAGAAAGCCATCCCCATGTTTCTTCCCTGATGCCAGATAATCCAGTTCCTCCTCTATATGTCTGGGTCCCCCAGATCCTCACCCGGCACTGGAGCTCACAGGAAGCGGGAGTTTATAAGTTCAATTTATGGTGCTGGCCTTTTAAGAGGAGCAGCTGGGTCTCCAGCAGCCTCTGTCACTGAGCCCCAATCTGGACTGGTTTTTACAGCCCGTAGTTCTTACTCCCTATAGGGACTTCTTTTCCCCAGCTCTGGGACCCTGGGTTGGGATTTGGTGTGGGGCTGGAACCCTTGCTTTTCCAGGCAACCTCCACAGAGAGGATTTCCTCTAGATTAAAAAAGTGGCACACGTGGGTGCTGGACCAGCCGTTCCGCACCTCCACACATCCTACCAGTCTCAGTGTGCTTTCTTCTTTACCTCTCTAGTTGTATGACTTCCATTCAACCAGGTTTCTGGCAGTTCTGGATGATGGTTGTTCTGTATTTTAGTTGTACTTTTGATGTGGTTGTGAGAGGCAGCAAGCACAGGCCTTTGTTTATGCTGCCATCTTCCCAACTCCCACTGTCTTCTATTAAATCAATATTAAAGACATTTGCAAAAATGTAAAACAATGTCACTCTCCCCATTATTTGTTTTGTTTTGAAAACTATGGTTAATTTTCATAAAGATATGTTGACATATAAAAGGATTAAGATTGTTATTTTAAAATGTGTTAAAAAGAAATATTTTTAAATTTCTCAGTTTAACTTCTAATACAATTAGTACTGATAGCTGTAATCTACATTTAAAATAATAAAAAAAGAAAGCTTATTTGCATCCTAAATAATTTTTAAAAAGTGTTAAGGGGTCTTGAGACCAAAAAGTTTGAGGGCCATTGAATTAATACAAGAGTGAATGATGACTGGATAACCGAATAGCAGGAGTAAATAAATTAGAAATGGTGTGGTTGATAGGGTCAAAAGTACAGGTAACAGAGAGGGCCAGGATGTGAAATACAAGGTAGTATTAGAGTGATGGTTGGTTTACAAAGAACACTGAGGGAGGACAGAAAAAACTGAGGATAAAGTCCAGAAAGAAGATCAAAGGATTGAAAAACAGAATCCTATCTAATAATAGATAAACATGGTAACTGACTGTACCTTTGCTACGCCTACCATTGGCTAATCAGTGAGATATGCAAATTAACCACCAACAAATATGGCGGCTAATTTGTATACTGCAGGCAGGGCAGGTCAGCACCATTCTGCCTGCCCCGCCGCCATCCGGGCCTGCTATTTGCCACCTGGGGTGGTGGGGTGGGACAGCACCATCCCGCCTGCCCTGCTGCCATGTGGGCCTGCTATCTGTGACCCGGGGCGGCTGGGCGGGGCAGCAGTGATCGGCCGACCCGCCCAGCTGCCGTCTGGGCATCCCGTGTGCGACCCGACCCGGGGCGGCCAGGCAGGGCAGCAGCGATCTGCGGGCACGCCCGGGCATCCCATGTGCGACCCGACATAGGGCAGCAGGGCAGGACAGTGTGGCTCCTCTGTCACCCCAGCTTCCTCATCACAGCTCCCTTGGGGGCCTAAGCCTTTAGTCGGACTTCCCCCAAGGGCTCCCTGGCTGCCAGAAGGATGTCTGACTGCAAGCTTAGGCCTGATCCCCCTTGGAGTGGGCCAAAGTTGACAGGTGGACATCCCCCAAGGGGTCCTGGACTGCAAATGGGCACAGGCCGTGCTAAGGGACCCCCCCCCGCCCCCCGGGGTGCACAAATTTTTGTGCATCGGGCCTCTAGTCCTATCTAATAATAGACAAACATGGTAATTGACTGTACCTTCGCTATGCCTCCCATTAGCTAATGAGTGAGATATGCAAATTAATCGCCAACAAAGATGGCAGTTAATTTGCATACGTAGGCGCAAAGTGGCGAAGCGAAGACTGAAGGCAGCTCTGGCCGGAGCAGTGAAGGCTTGAAGGCGGCTCCGGCCAGAGCAAAGGCCTGGGTCCCGGGTGCCGGAGGAAAACTGGTGCTGGCGGAAAACTGGTGCCGGCAGCCAGGGGAAGGGAAGGCCTAATGCACGAATCTTTTCGTGCAACAGGCCTCTAGTCTATAATAAGAGATAGAAAAACTTGTATTACGAGTTACAAAGATGAGAAGATATTAGTACAAATGTGAAATTGCTTATGCCCTTAGTGCTAATGATTGAATGTATTTAAACAGCTGTGTGGGGATCAAAGCCATTGAGATGGAATAAAATTATTTCAACAAAGATTATTTTTGGACTGCTGATATACTTATTTAATAATAATAATTGTGATAATATTATCGTTTATTGGATATAATCTATGGGCAAGGTAATAGAGTAGGTACTTTTTCATTTTATTTCATAATCTCTATTTTTCTCATGTGCCCTTAATTTTTTTCTTTAACAATGTTTTTTTTTTTAGCTTTATTGAGGTATAATTAACAAATAAAATTGCAATACAGTCATGTACCACATAATGACACTTGGGTCACTGATGTTGAGAAAGCTTAAAGTCTACTGTTAGCAAACTATAAGTATACAATACAGGATTATTAACTGTAAGCACGGGGCTTTACATTAGATCTGAAGAATTTTATTCATCTTTTTTAAAAATTGAATTTTTTTTGGTGACATTGGTTAATAAAATTATACAGGTTTCTGGTATACAGTTCTACAGTACATCATCTGCATACTGTATTGTGTGTTCACTACTCCAAGTCAAGTCTTCTTTCATCACCATTTATTTTCCTTTCTTCTACCTTCCCCAACTCTCCTTCCCCCTGGCAGTCACCATTCTGTGGTCTGTAGAACTTTATAGATCTTAATACTAAAGTTTGTACCCTTAACCAATATTTCCCCATTTCCCCCACCTTCTAGTCCCTGGCAACCACAACTTTATCTTCTCTTTTGTAAGTTTTACTTTTTTTTTTAGATTCCACATATCCTATATAATAAAATTCTAATATGCAAATTGTCCCCTCGGGCAGTCATTCAACCAGGAGTTTGACCAGGAGACTGGGAGTTTGACCACTCGCTATGACATGCTCTGACTACCAGGGGGCAGCATGGAACACAGCGGCATCGGCAACGAGGTGCTGCTGGCTCTGATGGGCCCAGATGAAAGCCGGACTGTGGAGGGATGGTGGAGCAGGTAAGCGGGCCACACCAGGCCAAGATGGGTGTGAGCAGGGGCTCAATCACCCCGCAGATGTCCACCAGCACTGAGGGAGCCAAGTGGGGGGGTCTGGCCCCGACTGATCACCTCCCAGATGGCGACCAGCAGCTGGCAAGCCCTGATCACCCAATCGGGGCCAGGCCCTGGGCTGTGACGGGGAACTGGGGGTGTGTAGCAGTGACTAACCTCCTGTGGCTCCCAGGCTGGGGGTGGGGAGGGCTGCGACCTCTCACTGGCTACCTGGGGGCAGGAGTGATGGAGACTGAAGTGCAGTGAGAATGCGGGGTGTCTGCTGAGCTTGCTGTCACTCCCCTTGCTACCCTCCTCCTGGGATGCCAGGGCCTGTGTGCCTGGGAAGCCCCCATGCTCAGGTGCCGGGCACCCATGAGGAGCCTGTCGAGCACCTGCACAATCTCTTCCGGGTGAGTTGGGCCACAGCCACAGGGGCCGGACTGGCTCCCCGTGGGTTTGTGCAGGAGCTGGTCTTCCAGGCTGGCTGGGAGACAGCACGCTGCCCACCTGGCTTTTGTGCAGCACTGCTCTGTGACCCAGAGGCCCATGGAGTTGGCAGTACTCATTGCATTTCTGCGTGGGGACTTGGGCGCTATGACTCAGGCAGAGGGGAGCGTGTGGGGGCCCAGGGGCCCAGGTGCTGCCTAGGGCCCAGAGGTCACCTGGGACCTGCCCTTCCTTGCCAGATGCTCATGCTTCGATCGCCAGCTAGGCCTAGGGACCACACCCATGCATGAATTTCATGCACCGGGCCTCTAGTAAGTTATAACATGCTGTGTTTGTCTTTCTCTGGTTTATTTCATGTAGCATAATGCCCTCCAGGTTCATCCATATTGTTGCAAATGGTGGAATTTCCTTCTTTTTAAGTTGAATAATACACTAAAATGAATTCAAAATAGATGAAAGTTTTATTTATTTATTTTTTGTTAATCCTTACCTGAGGATATTTTTTCCATTGATCTTTTATAGTGAAAGGGAGGAAGGGAGAGGGAGAGGCAAGAGAGAGAGAGAACCATTGATGTGAGAGATATGAGACACATCAACTGGTTGCCTCCTGTTTGTGCCCTGACTGGGGAGGGGGGTTGAATCTGTAACCCAGGTATATGCTCTTGACTGGGAATTGAACTGGAGATTCTTTGGTTTGAGGGCTGATGCTCCAACCACTGCACCAGCCAGGGCATCAAAATAGAATAAAGTTTTAAATGTGAGTGAGACATGAAACCATAACATCTTAAAATGAATTTACTTTTGCATATGTACTATTATAAATTTCAAAAAATTTTATTTGAATGGAGTTCAGTCAAGAAATGTCAGCGTCTAGTATATCTTAGACTTGGGGACTGGGCTGAGCACATTGGGAACCCTCAGAGCACCCAAGACCTCTGAGCAGAAAACACCTACCTGAATCACTGCCATTTTTATTTTATTTTATTTTATTATCTATTCAGTACTTCACAGAGGTTACAATACTTAATTCTTATAATGGTCTCATTTCAATGCTTTTCACCTGAAGAAACTAACCCACAGGGAAGTAAACCAAAAGTTCAAGAAGAACCAGTGGCAGAACTTGGATTTTAACCTAGAAAGATCTGACTACAAAGCTTGCATTCTTCACTCTATAGATATTTAAAAATATAGAATCAAATCTTGACTTGTGGCATGTTTAGCCAAAACTAGGGTAATTTTAGTTTGACATTTACATATAAGAAAATAAGAAAATGCTAATTAAGTATGATGGATAAAAATAAACAGAACCATCCCACAAATTCTTCTCATAGCATTCTGATTACCTTTAAATGTCCTATGGAATACCAGAAACGTGTCAAGGAGTCATGGCGACAGCACTGGAGGTCTTCTTTCAGTGGCCTCGTCCTTAAAACAGGCAGTTGCAACTGAATAACTCAAATTCCTTCTCTGCTTTCAGTCTTCAATAAAATAATTCAATTTTAATTTTCTGGCCCAAGGTATAAAGTACATCACCTACTCATCAACATCTCTAATCAATTACTCTTCTGAACTTCACTTGATATTATGTCCACATGCTTCAATGGAAGAACCAACTTTTTGATTTGTATTTGATGTTAATAGAGATTGTATAATCCATTTACTTTAAATGTTATTTTAGATAATAAGTAATAGTTAAGCAGAAAATCCTCACTTCAAAAGCATGCACATGGAGAAGAACCAAGTTAAAAAAAAAAAAAAAACACAAGAAAAGAAAAAGCAAGAGAAAAGAAAAACAGCCCTAAACTCCACATACCCAAATTTTCTTGAAGACACACATGGAATCTCTTAAATTACATTTGTATCAAATTAACTTGGGTGGTCTGAGCGTCATCAAGCATGCAGAAAGGGTTCCCATAAAAAGCTAATTTAAGAAAGTAGTTAGGGCATTGACAATAGAAGCAACCTGTTCCCTTGTTGTCAATGTGTTTTCTTTTAGGAAACTTGCTCTTTCCTGCCCAGGCTGAAAATATCTACTGCTCTCCAAGAGCTCAGCCTTCACATCTTCATGGGTGGCTCCAAATGGCTGCCATTTTTACCATGCGCAGAGTGACAGCTTCTCTTTATGCTTTTTCAAATAGTATAATGCTAAAATATGGTTGGGTAGATTCGTGTGTGTGCGCATTAAAGTTGAGAAGCACTCAAAACTGATCAACATCTTTTTGTCGTCAAATAGTATATTCACAATTCAATTATTCATTAGAAAGTGAATAATAACTCTAGAGAATGTTGTCCCATTGCTTTTTAAAATGTCTAAGAGATGGCGCTGAATTAAGAAGATATAAACAGCAGAAGCAGATTGTGATTGCTGGCCTGTTGTCAGAGGGGGGGCAGGGAGAGGGAAAATCCAGGGCAGAGGTAAATAGGGTTGCTGGAGTGAATATTTACACAGGACAATCACGACTTAGCAAGGAGAGTCCCTTATTTTGCCTCCAGAAAGGCTGATCTCAGCTAGAATTTATACGGAGGCTTATTAAAACAAAATGAGACAAAACGCACAATATATAGTTTGTCTCTTCTCAAGACACTTCAAAGACCATGGGAATTGGGTTGGTCTGTAGGACCAAAGACCAGATGCTAGATTTCATCTAGTTCATTTCTAAATTGTCCATCCAGGTGAAATGTTGGGCTATTTAATGAAAATGTATCGAATACTTACCATGACAAGTATTTAATTGTACACATTATACCAGGTACCGAAAATCTTGTGTTGGCGATTAGCAGCTCAAAGATCCACAAGAAGGAAAGGCTATCCTTTATGAATATTCAACACATTCAACAATTACTCTTTGCTTGGCACTGTTCTAAATGCTTTACTTCCACTACATTCATTTGATCTCACAATCCAATGAGGTATAATAAGGCTTTTGTTCATGGGTGATGCTCCCCATTACTTTGTTTCACAGGTTGATGAGTAGGATCTCAGTGCCATCCTGATTCATTGGCTGCTCCTCAGAATGAGAGTTCATGCCGACCTTGCTTCTCTGTAATGGTCCATCTGGTGACTCCTGCTCATCCCCTTCAGATGGGGACTGGCTCTTTAAGCACTCTGTCTCACTTAGGGAGTGAATAAAAATTCAAGTCCAAATGGTGATGGAAACAAAGCAAGTCCTTCTGCTTTTGATTCTGCATGCTGGGGCAAGGCCTGGGGAAAAGCTTATATGATAAGTGGTCCTGTGGCTGATGCAGGGGATCCATGGCCACCTTGGAGAAACTGACAGTATTTTACAAACAAATTCCCAAAGCCTGACTATTTTACAGGTATCTTCCAATGGGGCATCCTGTAAAGTGCTAGACTAGTTACTAAGAATTAAATTTATTCTTTGTTTTGCCTCATTCGCTTAACCCTTCCAAACTCAAGTGTTTTTCATGTGAAAAATGGGAAAATTATACCCCTCTTTGCCTATCTCAACAGAGTGTTATGACAGCACTTTGAAAACTAAGGTGTTATACAAATGTAAGACATTAGTATTCATTGTTGTTTTTCCTGCTTATCACAAGTACTGTCAACTTCCCATATACACTGTTAATAGCCTGCTTTCAAATTGTGTTGACATTTTAGGTGATTCTTAATGGACTTCTGTGTATTTCACTGGGGGCTCTGTGCTGCTGTGACTGGCTGGCTAGGGGGTACTGAGATGAGGGAGGAAGGATGCAGGGAAGAGAGAAGTTTGGTTACAGTTGTGGCAGGGGTCAAGACCAAGGTCTGGAGTCAAAGCAGAGTTGGAGTTGGTTTAATGAGATGCCCAGACCAAAGTCTTGGCAACAAGTGGTTCAGATATGGAACTAGGGTTTGAGGCTTTAGATGAAGGAATGGAGCCTGAGGGTTCTGGGAGGCTGGACCTTCTTATGCACACCCTCTGCCCAAGGCCGCTCATAGTGTCGGCCTGTGATGGGCCTGTGCCAGCAGCAGGGAGCGGGTGGGCCACATGGAAGAGAGAAAAGGTGCTTTCTGGCAGCACACCTGTCTGCAAAGGGGCTGCATTTGCATCTCTCACATTAACTTAGCCTGTTTGGAAGGAAATCCCTGGCAAGCTGATTACAAAAATGCCATTTGATTATTTTTATTTTATTTTTTAAATTATTTTATTTTATTAAATCTTTATTGTTCAGATTATTTCATTTGTTCCTCTTTTTTCCCCCCATAGCTCCCCTCCACCCAGTTCCCACCCCACCCTCTGCCCTTACCCCCCCACTGTCCTCATCCCCAGGTGCATAATTTTTGTCCAGTCTCTTCCCGCATCTCCCACACCCCTTTCCCCCGCAAGAATAGTGAGCCCATTCCCTTTCTATGTCCCTGATTCTATTATAATCACCAGTTCATTCTGTTCATCAGATTATTTATTCACTTGATTCTTAGATTCACTTGTTGATAGATGCATGTTTGTTGTTCATAATTTGTATCTTTACCTTTTTCTTCTTCTTCCTCTTCTTAAATGATACCTTTCAGCATTTCATATAATACTGGTTTGGTGGTGATGAACTCCTTTAGCTTTTCCTTATCTGTGAAGCTCTTTATCTGACCTTCAATTCTGAATGATAGCTTTGCTGGGTAAAGTAATCTTGGTTGTAGGTTCTTGCTATTCATCACTTTGAACATTTTTTGCCACTCCCTTCTGGCCTGCATAGTTTCTATTGAGAAATCAGCTGACAGTCATATGGGTATTCCCTTGTAGGTAACTGAGTTTCTTTCTCTTGCTGCTTTTAAGATTCTCTCTTTGTCTTTTGCTCTTGGCATTTTGATTATGATGTGTCTTGGTGTGGTCCTCTTTGGATTCCTTTTGTTTGGGGTTCTCTGCGCTTCCTGGACTTGTAAGTCTATTTCTTTCACCAGGTAGGGGAAGTTTTCTGTCATGATTTCTTCAAATAGGTTTTCAATATATTGCTCTCTCTCATCTTCTGGCACCCCTATAATTCTGATGTTGGTATGCTTGAAGCTGTCCCAGAGGCTCCTTACACTGTCTTCGTATTTTCGGATTCTTTTTTCATTTTGCTTTTCCGGTTGGGTGATTTTTGCTTCTTCGCATTTCAAATCTTTGCCTTGATTCTTGCGGTCCTCTGGTCTGCTGTTGGGAATCTGTATAATATTCGTTATTTCAGTCCGTGTATGTTTAATTTCTAGTTGGTTCTTTATCATAACATCGAGGGTCTCATTAGATTTGTTGAGGATCTCATTAAGTTTATCGGCGGCTTCTAGACAGTTCTTGAGAGACCTTAAAAGTGTGGTTCTGAACTGAATATCCTCCATTGACAGTTTTGTCCTGTTTCTTTGTCTCCGCATTTTTTATGCTTTCTTGGTGCACCCCCTAGTGGTCTTTGTGTGCAGTCTTGTTGTAGTTAAGCCTTGATTGTTGTAGTTAATACTAGGGGGATTTGACCTCCAGGCCGGCCAACTGGCTGTGAGAATCAGCTGTGTCTGCAGTGGGAAAACTTCTGTCCTCTAGGGAGGTGCTAATCTAGCCTTTGCCTGAGGCTATCTGGTAAATGGCTCTGTGCAGGGCTTGGGCGGGGTGGGTCTCACGGGATCAACAGAGCGGGTGGAGGGAGCCATTATGGCTGCTCTCAGTCCCGTCCCCAGAGGCTCTGCCTCTCAGAGTCCCAGCAACCGCTGCAAACCTCGGAGAGAAAGCTGCCCTCGCGTTCTGACCGATGCCAGACAGTCCCGCTTCTCCTGTTTGAGTCTGGGTCCCTAGAGACTCGCCCAGAACTGGAGCTCAGAATCTGAGACTCCCTTCTGATTGAAACGACAACCACACCCTCAGCTACTATCCCGCTCCGTGCGTACCTCCGCACCTTTGTATTTTCCGCACTGCGCCTCCTCTGAGTTTCGTATGCTGCTCTCTTTCCTTCTAGTTGAAGAATTTCCCCTCAGCCAGTCTTCCTGTGGTTCTGGGCGATGTCCGTTCCGTCTTTTAGTTGTATTTTTGAAGTGGTTCTTCGAGGCAGCTAACTCCGGTGTTTACCTATGCCGCCATCTTGGTTTCCCCGAGAGCTAAAAATCTGATTATTTTTAAATACCACAAGCCAGGCTAACAAAATATTGTGTAAGTAGCAGTTATTAAGAGACCAGCAATAAATACATATGAATGAACAAACTTGAGCTTAGAGTAAAACTTGAAGTGAATGTATACTTCTGAATTGCTATAGAATTTTTAGAAGTAACTTGTTTTAGGTATTTTAAGCAGCTTCTTTACATTTTTCTACACTAATGGAAGAAAGGAAAGGTTAATATTAGCAGTAATTTCTAAGGGAAATTTTAGGACTGTCTTTGTCCAATTTTTGTACAGATAGCTCCTGACTTACAGTAATTTGACTTACGATTTTTTGACTTTAGGATGGTGTGAAAGTAATACAATTCAATATAAACTGTACTTCAAATTTTGAATTTTAATCTTTTCTTGGGCTAATGGTATGTGGTGGTGTGATAGTCTCTCATGTGCTGGGCTGCAGCAGTGAGATGATTTTGTCCAACTGTAGGCTAATGGAAGTGTTCTGAGCATGTTTAAGGTAGGCTAGGCTAAGCCATGATGTTTGGTAGGTTAGGTATATTAAATGCATTTTCCACTCACGGTATTTTCATGAACCCATAACTTAGTATGGGTTTATTGGGACATAACCCCATGTAGAGGAGCATCTGTATTCAGTAATAGTTGAATTATTATTGCTCCCTGAAAGGGTCTCTGCTCTACAACAGCAACAGTTATATTTGGGAAGAGGGGGTGCCTATACCAGTACAAAAGACAATGCCATTGTGGTCAAGAGAATGTTAGCCTGTAAATAAATTACTTTATAAAATTATGCACTTGGACCTTCAACAGGTCCAAACTGGAGTTATCGACACTGTGGAGGAAGGGGCTTCCCCTGAGATATTTCACTCCACAGGCCCCCAAGATTTTAATCTGGTCTGAAAGGTAGAGTGCTAAAGGGCAGGAGAGAAGCTCATCAGCAGGCAGACTGAACTAATGTCCTTTCCTGAACACAGCCTGCCTGCAAGGAGGGATGTGCAAAGGCTTATGGCTAAGTGGCCGCAGAATTGGAGGACAGTGACCAGGTAGCTATCAAGTTCTCCTTTTCTGCTACTTACTATACAAAGTCTCTTTGCTATTACACCCTGTAGTCAGTGAGGGTGACAAAGGGGGAATATTGGGGACATGACCTGTCTTGTTTGTAATAGGAAATAGCTCAGAGTTTCTAATCTGCTGGGAAGTCAGTTTGTTGGGGTACAGAAAACATATGTTTCTGTTTGTTTATTTCTAGAGGCCCGGCGCACAAAATGCGTGTGTGGGTACGGTCCCTAGGCCTAGTCTGCAATCAGGGCCATCTTCCCCAGCTGCTGGCAGCCACCCAGTTTGCCATCGGGCATTGGAGCCTAATGGCCTGCAGGGAGGGACTGAGAGGTTGGCCTGTCCCGCCCCCTCGTGGCCCCACCCCTGCTGTGGGTTGCCCTCTATGTGTGGGGCGGCAGGTGGGGCGGGGGGCCTTGGCCTAGAGTTGCCCCCATCCCCCATTCCCCACCCCCAGGTCCCTTTTCTCCATCTGGCGATGGGAGCCTGTCAGCTGGGGAAAGGGACCAAGAGGTGGTCAGTGCACCTCATAGTGACTGGTCAAGCAGTCGTCCTGGTCGTTCTGCCATTATGGTCGTTGGGCTGTATTATGTAGGATTGCTTACTTGGAACAGTGGGTGGAATCAGTAGAATTTAGAGGTGATTATAGAGCTGTACAGTGACAAACTTTATGATTTTAGCATTTGGTTCTTTCATGAAAAGTAGCTTATTTGTCAAATACCCAAGACGTCCTAAAATAAGTTTGTACACTTAGTTCACCCGTTCATTGCCTCAGTGAAGAACACTGATTCCATGGCATGCCTTGTATAAGAGTCTTCCATGGGCAAGGGAAAGATTTATAAATTCCAGGCTCCTCCCACCCAAGTGTGAGTACCTGATAGTGTTCAGGTTCAGAATTAAAACAAACAAAAAAATGGAACAATAAAAGTGCGTGCAAAATTGATAATTTTCAGTGTCTATAAGTTAAGGGTGGTGGTATATTTTATATAAACATTATTATGATGATTTATTTCAGTTTTATAATAGTCACTACTTTTTTAATTGTTTTTATGATTTTCTAAGCCTTGCAACATCCTTAGAAACAAAAATTCTGCACATGTTGAAACCTTTTCGTAAATCCCTTCTTTTGAACACTTCCATTCAAATGAATATTAAAATGTTAAGTGAATGAAAGGGATAGAGAAGTTACAGGCCAGAGAATTATAGACCTAGGGAAAGAGAAAAAGATGCCATTTCAGAATTCAATTCTAAACTCCAGTCAATTAAATTAATATTAAACTGGAATGAAGTGAAAACGGGTGCTTACACTACTTTCATCTGGTCAGATTCCTCCCAGAATTCCTGTTTCCATGAATATTTAGCTTTCCTGGACTCAGAAATCAATCTTATTTTTATCTCAAGGAAACACATACCTTATATGTCCTGAAAAACAAAAACGCAAATTCAATGAAGCCCCTTAATATTGAACCCACCTATATTGAATCCCTGTGTATAGCAATCAAATTGGAAATCCAGGTCTATTACACACACATGTAATATTTCTAGAGTATATCAAATTTTTTTCCTTGGGTTCCTAGAAATTTAATATAAGCAAGTTTCACTCTATTTGAAAAGGACATGATGCAATATAATGTCTTTTTGAATGAATAGAATTCTTGGTAATTCAATTTATGTTCAGAACTTCTTAAAGGTGACTTACTTCCTAAAGTCCTCACATCAGAGTTCAGTTCTGAGAATCTTACTCAGGTAACATTCCTCTTGGAATGAAAGACTGTAAAAGAGAATCAGAAAGAATTTTGGTGATTCATATACGGCGACTTTAAAAATAACTATGACACACCCCAGGGACATAGAGAGGGGTTATGTATTTGAAAGACCAGAAAAGTTCTTGATCCAGGTTTATGATGTATGAGGAACTTCTTGTTGGTGGGAACTTGTGCCTTATTTCTCTTTATATCCCAGTGCACACAGTCAGTGCTTAGGAGGACTTGGCAGAACCAGTAAGCCAAGTGGTCATAGGCATAAAGGAGAGCTCAGAAGTCATCACCTCCTTTTGCAGTTTTTCAAAAAATCTCTATCTGTAATTTGAAGTTCCAAAATTGTTAATTTTTATTGCTTTGCATTTTCTACCAATGATTCTTAAACTTTTTTTTTTTAGATAACTGATCTCTGATTCTAGTTGGTTCTTATTTTATACATACGAGTACATGTCACTTTGCTTATGGTTATTGTTAAATAAAATATACAGTTACATCCTGATCAGCATCCCCTAATCCTGGACCATTAGAAGTGATATCCACCCATTAACGAAATTCTGTTTAAAATCTTGGAAAGCCCACATTAAGAATACTTTCTCGTATTGCTCTGTCAATCTTTCCTGCACCTGTTGGCATGTTTAGAAAATGGCTTTTTATAATTCACCCATCTTGTTGCAAGTGGAAAAAGATTAACAGAAGTAATTCTGATTATTCAAATTGTTTTGTAAAATATAAAATTAAGAACATATCCTATAATAAGCCCTAATACACTCAGCAACAAGATATAAATAAAATATAGGTTATTAAAATATGCTAATATTATGAGAAGTAGTTACAGACTCAGATAATTGTCCTTGCTGAGTGTAAACAATTTCTGAGATAGTTTTCACTATGTTTAGTGCTTAAAATCTTGAAATTTTCTTGGATATAGCACAAGGAGAGTTAATATGGCTTCCGTCATTATAATTCTTATTTTTTAACTCCCCAATGCACAATAAACCTACAGACTCCACTAACTGTAATCGACAGGCATGCAAGGAGGTAAAGGCCTTTCCTTGGCCCGCTCACTGCCTCAAACAAGAAACCAAAATGAGTATGACGCCAAGTCCCATGCAAGTAATCAGGTACGCCATTTTTCATTTGAAAAGAAGTCCTCTCCAATAATAGAAATGCTGAGAGAGGTTATTACAATAATAAATGAGTTGGCAGAATGACTTATGCTTGAAACAAATGTACCTTTTGATGGAATCCTCTTTAATTCCTTATAAATCCTGGGCTTAGTGGGCAGGGTCTGACTCGGGGAATCCGTCAGTTGAATGCCCACAGTACTTTACATTCACTTGGTTCATTTCTGGTGGCCAAACAGCTGTTTTTGATCGCTTTCCCGGCAGGTATCTGTTTGGGGATTAGTAATGCTTCACATGGTCGTGCATCATAAGAAATAGATGTGTAATTACATTAACTATGCTTCATCTCTTTGGACTCACTTATCCCAAGTCACTACTATTGGCATCATTCAATAATAATCCTCCATAAACGGGTTTACTTTTTAAACAGCAACAACATCTTATTTTAACACAGCGGTTTTAACTCTGCAAAATGCTTCCATCAGCTTCCTCCTTAGATCTGTCTCTGCGTGTGCTAAGTTTGTCTATCCAAACCTGGTGTTCCTGGCCGAGAAGAATCTTCCTGGGTCCACCTCCAAATAGAACCAGGTGTGACCATCTCTAGGATCTGGATTAAATTTTGAGGAGAACTTAGAACCTAGAAATCTTCTATAGAGTATTATGGACTTTGAAGCTGTTGTAGAACCTAAGCATGGGATGAGACAGCTGGTGGTCACAGAGAAAGGCTTAGGGAAATACTCTACAAGGAACATCATCATTCTTGCCTACGTGTGTTCGTCATGTTTTCCCTCCTTTTATTTTTAAAAAAATCTTTATTGAAAGTATTACATATGTCTCCTCCCCGCCCCCCTAATTCCCTCCTTTTAGAATATGTGGTTGTCAAAACTCAAGTGTATTCTTCTAGATTTAGCTAAAAAAATTAACCAAGATTTTTCCTCAGGAGGAATTTCAATGTCCTTAGAAAGTCTATAGTGTTTTATATTTTCTGATAGCCCTTCTGTTTATTTTGGTTGCTGTGTCACCTCCCCATAGCTCCAAAACACTCAAAATTATAAATTCCATGAGGAATAAACTTTCAGAGATGTCCCCACTATTTCTGGATATGTCTTTTCCTATTCACTCCCATCAGGGGCAGGGACTGTGACAATATTTTACTCTCAGGTTACACAAAATATCCATCACAGTACCATGCACATAATAGATGTTCAATAAGTTTGTTTTGAGTTACACTACATTTAATTTTTTTAAAATTTTTTTAATTTTTATTTTTTAAATTAAATCTTTATTGTTCATATTATTACATTTGTTCCTCTTTTTTCCCCCCATAACTCCCCTCCTCCCAGTTCCCGCCCCACCATCCACCCTCACTCCCCACCCACTGTCCCCATCCATAGGTGCACGATTTTTGTCCAGTCTCTTCCTGCATCTCCCACACCCCTTTCCCCTCCAAGAATAGTCAGTCTATTCCCTTTCTATGTCCCTGACTCTATTATGATCACCAGATTATTTATTCACTTGATTCTTAGCTTCACTTGTTGATAGATGCATGTTTGTTGTTCATAATTTGTATCTTTACCTTTTTCTTCTTCTTCCTCTTCTTAAAGGATACCTTTTAGCATTTCATATAATACTGGTTTGGTGGTGATGAACTCCTTTAGCTTTTCCTTATCTGTGAAGCTCTTTATCTGACCTTCAGTTCTGAATGATAGCTTTTCTGGATAAAGTAATCTTGGTTGTAGGTTCTTGGTATTCATCACTTTGAATATTTCTTGCCATTCCCTTCTGGCCTGCAAAGTTTCTGTTGAGAAATCAGCTGACAGTCGTATGGGTACTCCCTTGTAGGTAACTGAGTTTCTTTCTCTTGCTGCTCTTAAGAGTCTCTCTTTGTCTTTTGCTCTTGGCATTTTGATTATGATGTGTCTTGGTGTGGTCCTCTTTGGATTCCTTTTGTTTGGGGTTCTCTGCGCTTCCTGGACTTGTAAGTCTATTTCTTTCACCAGGTAGGGGAAGTTTTCTGTCATGATTTCTTCAAATAGGTTTTCAATATATTGCTCTCTCTCATCTTCTGGCACCCCTATAATTCTGATGTTGGTATGCTTGAAGCTGTCCCAGAGGCTCCTTACACTGTCTTCGTATTTTCGGATTCTTTTTTCATTTTGCTTTTCCGGTTGGGTGATTTTTGCTTCTTCGCATTTCAAATCTTTGCCTTGATTCTTGCGGTCCTCTGGTCTGCTGTTGGGAATCTGTATAATATTCGTTATTTCAGTCCGTGTATGTTTAATTTCTAGTTGGTTCTTTATCATAACATCGAGGGTCTCATTAGATTTGTTGAGGATCTCATTAAGTTTATCGGCGGCTTCTAGACAGTTCTTGAGAGACCTTAAAAGTGTGGTTCTGAACTGAATATCCTCCATTGACAGTTTTGTCCTGTTTCTTTGTCTCCGCATTTTTTATGCTTTCTTGGTGCACCCCCTAGTGGTCTTGTGTGCAGTCTTGTTGTAGTTAAGCCTTGATTGTTGTAGTTAATACTAGGGGGATTTGACCTCCAGGCCGGCCAACTGGCTGTGAGAATCAGCTGTGTCTGCAGTGGGAAAACTTCTGTCCTCTAGGGAGGTGCTAATCTAGCCTTTGCCTGAGGCTATCTGGTAAATGGCTCTGTGCAGGGCTTGGGCGGGGTGGGTGGGTCGCTTGGGATCAACAGGATGGGCTGGAGCGAGCAGTTATGGCTGCTCTCAGTTCCGTCCCTAGGGGCTCTGCCTCTCTGAGTCCCAGCAACCCCTGCAAACCTCAGAGAGAAAGCTGCCTTCGAGTTCCGACTGAAGCCAGACAGTCCCGCTTTTCCCGTTTGAGTCTGGGTCCCTAGAGACTCGCCCAGAACTGGAGCTCAGAATCTGAGACTCCCTCCCGATTGAAAACCCCAACCACACCCTCTGCCGCCAGCCCTCTCCGTGCACACTCTGTACCTGAGTATTTCACTGCAGCACTGCGCCTCCTCTGAGTCTGGGTACGATATTCTCTTTCCTCCTAGTTGTAGAATTTCCACTCAGCCAGCCTTCCTGTGGTTCTGGATGATGTCCGTTCCGTCTTTTAGGTGTATTTTGATTTGGTTGTTCAAGGCAGCAATCTCCGGCGTTAACCTATGCCGCCATCTTGGTTTTTCCGACGCAGCCCCAGCTCCCCAGCTTCCCAGGCCCTACACTACATTTAATTTAATGAAGTGGATGATGATTGATAAAATGACATCATTGAATCTAAAATAATGGTCATGGTTAGGATAATTGGTGTATTATAAAATGTTGGAAAATTTGTTGATTTTATTTACTCATTCAATTAATATTTATTGAGCATGAATTATGCAGCCAGGTATTGCTCTAGTCAGTGGGAATACAATGGTGAACAGACAAGAAAGATTCCAGCTCTCATTTTAGTGAGAAAAGATAGAATAAACAAGGAGACAAATAAATATGATAATTTCAGAGAATAATAAATTCCATGAAGAAAATGAAATAGGAAAATTGTGATAGACTATGCCTGGGTTAGGGAGGGGAGGGGGGCCTTTTTGAGAAGATGAAATTAGGCTGAGACCTGAATCATGAGACGCAGTTATAACACCACAACTGGTATGTCAAGTTTTGGAAGACATAAGGGTGATCCATGTGACTGGAGCAAAGTGAACCAGGAAGAAAAGTGTGAGAGATAAGAATGGAGTAGTAGGATTACTTACAGGGTGTGCTGTGGACTGAAGCTGGTTGGAATGTGGCATGGATAGACAGGACAGGAGGAAATGATGATATCTCATTTAAAATGTGAGAAATGGAATAGTGGGGATGGAAACCGATTTTCCAACCTCTTTCCTTCTCTCCCCTCCCTCCCTCCCTCCCTCCCTCCGGGCCTCCCTCCCTCTCTCCCTTCCTCTCTCCCTCCGTCCTTCCTGCCATCCTTCCTCACCTCTTTCCTTCCTTCCTCTTCCCTCCCTCCTTCCCTCCCTCCCGCCTTCCTTTCTTCTTTCGCAGTGGGAAATACTTGAGGTTGTTGGTGTTCTGATGGGAATAAACCATTAGACTGAGGGAGAACAATGGTACAGGGGAAAGAAGGTTAAATTCCAAGAGGCCAGTCCATTCAAAGGCAGGGACACAGGTGCCAGCCCCAGAGAGGAAGCAGAGATGATTCATGATGGGTGGGAGAGGGGTGGACACTTCGCAGTTGGGCTCTTAAGCTTACTTATGCAACTGTGAGGGAGCACCAGTTGGTTTGTGTTTATTTTCTCAGAGGAGAGGAGGCGTGGTCATTGGTTGAGAGGAGGTACAGGCAGTTTTAGAAAGGAGAAAGTGTGAAATTATCTTTTTGAAGAGTGGGGGAGAAAACCTCTCAGGGAGGTAGAGTAAGATATTCTGGAATTATTGTCATGTGCACTGATCATTGTATGTGGTTCATTTTGAGGTTGGTATATTTTAACAGAGATATTAAGAGAATCCTGTAAATGGAGGAGGACTGAAGAAAGGTCTGGAGCATGTTCCATATGAGGAAGGGCTAACTAAACTGGACTTAAAGAATGTTTGGCCTGAAAAATATATTTAGAAGTAAGGTATAGCAGTTGAGAGCATGAATATGGAGTCTGGCAGATTGAGTTTGTATCTTGGCTCTTTTATTATTAGCTGTGTGACCTTGGACAGGGTACCTATCCTCTCTGAGCCTCAGTTCTTTCATCTATGAGCAGCAAAAATAAAACTCCTACATCAGATTCCACATTAATGATATCTGCTATTTAGTGTGTGTGTGTGTGTGTGTGTGTGTGTGTGTGTGTGTGTGTGTGTGTGTGTAGGGGGGTATTACTCTTTAAATAACTAAAGAGATGACATCAGACACTAGGAAACAGATATACAATCTGAGAAATTAAAAAGGAGACAGTAAAGATAGCTGCCTTGTAGCTGAAGCTGTTCGGATATGGGGCGGGTCTCCCTGTGAGGCCATGAGCTTCCTGCCGCTGGAGTTGTTCACACCGCGCATGGTGACCACCTTTGGAGGGATTTTTAGAAACTGTTTCTGCCGTGGTGGGAAGGTTAGATTAAGATGCTATGATTTTATAGCATTTTTGATTATTGGAATATTTCCTAAATATTGATATACATGAGTATGTTCTGTATACATGTGTGTAGACTTTCTCATTGTCATTAATTTGTATCACAAGTTTGATTTGTGTGTGTACAACCACCTTGGTTCTTGTAAAGCCTGAGAAATCAATAATATTATATTTTTGTACATGTTATATTACTGAATAATCTTAAGAATCCCATTAGGTAGATATTATTATTCTGTCTTATAGACTGGGAGTGAAGATGAAGAGAGATGATGTTATTTGCCCATGAACTTATAGAAAATTAGTGTAAGGATTAAGACATTCTATGATTTGTCCAATAAATTCCTTCAAATTGAAGGTCTTAGACTATCTGTTAAGCACTGTTCAAAATCAACTCTCTTTTTAATTATAAGAAAGGGGAGGATTTATCTTAAAGATTATTTGGGATTTAATAATTTATTTGTATAAAGCTCAATTATTTAAGCTAATTTATCTCATCAAGGCTCAATTTGTAGAGTACTATTGTAATTTGCTAGTATTGTGGTAGTTATGTAAAATAGCATTAAGGTACAAAGTGTTTTTTACATCTAAATTTTATGATGAACAGGGGAAATAGCTGGAGACATTCATGGGAGATAGTATATGCAAACTATAAAAAAGGATTTCACATTATTAACTAAACAGAAATGCTTCAGCTAATAGAGTCACATAAATCCAAACGGATTAGAGTTTTTGTTGCTAGAAAGACTACTTCTTACAAGACTTTCTCCATAATTGAAGGCGTTTACCAATTATGCTCAAATATTTGTGTGAAAGGAAAAGATTTTTCCATCACTATTTCTGGTTCCATGGAGAAAATGTTTCACTCTGGTGAAAATCAGAGTAGTATTCAGGTTTTTCTCCTTTTAATATTCAGTGCAAGCTGGCTAATGCCTCCTTTTAAGTTGGAGAGGAAATATTGCAAAGCTCACTTTCTTAGAGATGGAAAAGAATACTGTTCTTTAGAGGAAAAGTGAATACATTGTTAAGCAGATCAGCTCTGCATTTTCTGGAAAATTATATAATCGAAGGAAAATAGCTGAAGCTTCAGCAGCATTTGCTAGCAACTGGAATGTAGTCAAAGGTGGCTGAATGGGGGAAATGAGAGGAAACGGAGGAAAAAGCCACGCAGTGGGTATGATTCAGTTCTGGCGGATTAGATGTGATGGTAACCAGATCTTTTTATTCAGTAATCAGCCTGATACTAAATATCTTCAGAGTATAATGACTTACAGAAGAGCTGCCTGTTTGTGTTTTTTCTCTAAACAGTAGTAGGAGGTAGAAATAAGGAAACATCCCCTGCAGTTGGAAACAAGAGTGGAATTTAACCCAGTGAAGTAAAAAAAAAAAAAAAAAAAAAAAAGAGGCATCTTTGATTATTGGAATATTTCCTAAAAAAAGGACTCAGAGCATTAAAGTAGCTAAAGATGGACTCATGTGTATTTGCTCACTCCCATTCCCCATCTACACATGATTTCAGAAGGGATTTGAAAAGTGCTATGCTAGATTCTAGGGCTGCTGTAACAAAGTACCGCACACGGGCTCAGAAGAACAGACGTCTATTGTCTCAGCGTTCCGGACGCTGGAAGTCAGACTGAGGTGTTGACAAGGCCATTCTCCCTCTGAAGCCGCCAGGGAAGGACCTGTTCCTGGCCTCTCTCCTAGTCTCTGGAAGCCTCAGGTGCTTCTTGCTTGTAGATGCATCGCTCCAGTTCCCCTGTGTGTCCTCGCATTGCTTCCTGTCTCTGTGTCCACATCTCTCTTTTGTATAAGGACACAACTCATATTGGATTATGGCCTATCCGATTGACCTCATCTTCACTTTATTGCCTCTTCAAAGACCCTGTTTCCAAATCAGGTCAAGTTCTAAGATAGACGGAATGTTTGTGTCCCCACCAAATTTGTATGTTGAAACCTAACCTCAATGTGATGGTATTTGAGGTAGGGCCTTGGGAGGTGATTAAGGTCATGAGGATGGGGACCTCAGGAATGGGTGTAGTGACCTTATAAAAGAGACCCCCAGAGGGTTATCTTGCCTCTTCACCATGTGAGGACACACAGAGATGATAGCATCTGAGAATCTGGAAGTTGGCTCTCACTAGATACCAAATCTGCCAGCACCTTGATCTTGGACTTAGCGTCCAAAACTGTGAGAAATACATTTCTGTTGTTGATAAGCCACCCAGTCTATGATATTCTATTATAGCATCCCAAACAGACTAAGATAGGAGGTTAGGACAACAACATTTTGGGGGGTTACAATTCAACCCACAGCTAGTGCCTTAAATATCTTCTTTCTTTTTTGAGATGAGTTGGCCATATGTGGAGAAGCCACATTTTTTTTATACTTTTCATTACAGAATCTGAAGCATATATTGGCATATTAAGGTGCTTTTTAATGTTATTTTAGGAGTTTGGCACAAAGTACTTTCCCAAGATACATTTTTTTTGACTGACTGATTGTGTGATCATGTAATATGGTCATTTTTCAAAGCTCTTTATTCATTCTGGCATCATTTAGGGTGTGAAGAATGGATTTGTTAGCTAGAGCCGGAGACAGCCTCCTCCAGTATCCTTACCACCTCTGAACCCTGTACCAAGGAGCACAGTTGGGCGTAAGAGATTTTCGGTGATAGAAAATGAACAAGATACCCTTTGATAATAATATACCTAAGACCTATAAGAAAATTTACATGGGAAGAGCATCAATAATGAATCTGCTGGTTTATTTTTCCTTGGCTTTGCCAAGGTTCCCATATTTTCCAACTTTTCTGGTCTCTGAGAAGGGCAGGTTTGCTTGACCCATGGTCTGCTCAGGTTGGCTGCCTCCCATCCTTCCCTTCTCTCTGCCCTTCCTAAGCCCACCTACCTCCAAGGCCTGCACTTATTCATTTCTGCAGAAAAAATTCCTCGTCTTATGATTTTTTAGCTCTGGTAAGCAATCTTTTAAATATATTCATGTGCCTCACTTTGTGACACATTTGTTTCATTGTTGTTTATTCCCTAAACATTTTGGTCATATTTATTTTGTTTTCAACCAGATCTTTAGTTTCTTGTGGTTAGGGACTGTTTCTTTCTCCAGTCCCATGGAGCCCGGTACATAGTGGATACTCAAGGAATTGATCATTGGAACTACAGAATGCTACTCACCTCCAAATAGGGATTCACTTGTTGATTTAACTTCACTAATGCATGCACTCCTTGAAATAGAAACGATGGTCTTCAAATAATAAATCACATTTTCAGAGAATCTCATATTACCTCTGTTAATTATAACAAATGAATTCTTATATCAACATCCCTGGTTTTTATAAATGACAATATTGTGGTTGTGATTTCTTGCCAAGATTCTGTGATTCTTGAATAAGTACAAAAACAAAACTGTAGAATACTTGATGTGATTGGATGTTTTGGAGAAACCCAAGAGCTGGTTTCATGTGCAGATTGCCTTAGGGCTAAAACAGAGCAACACAAGAGAACAAGTGAGTAGCTAACATCTGGATGACACACCCTATAAGGCTGTCAAGGTGATTAGATGTAATGCATATAAAACTCAGGGGCTAAATCAATAGGAGTTATCATTATAGTGGAAGTGCACTTATTGACTGTGTATTTACACCCATATGCATACATCCATGCAGTGGAATTAGACACCATTGAAATAGATATTTTAATTTCCTGAAGTGTGTCTACCCTGAGATTCACAGAATTGGTAATGTTGGATTGATGATCCTCAGGAAATTGAAATAATGGAAATCTTTTGGTAGCATATGAGTTGACCCTGTGTGCCAGACTGAGGAATGAATTCTAATTCTTTGATTGTAAAAGCCTTTTCCCTGAGCACAGCACCTTGCCATCTGTCTTTTTAATCTCTGCAAGGGAAACCTCAGCCTGATTCCAAACTCTTTCTCTCCATAATGGGAAATCTCTCTATGTTTGATGAACCTAAGTGAAAAATGCAGTCTCATATCCATGTATTTATTAAATCTCTGCTTGCTTAAAGGCCTTACTCCAAAGTAATGTTCAAAATAAATTGCTTCCATGATTGTATTGTTAGAATGCACATGTATGATTTCTTCTCTCTGTATTCTAAGATGACAATGTTTCCTGGGGAGCATTAATGATGCAAATTCAAACTACCTGGGCAATCAGCAACAGACACATCAGAAAATTGTAGTGATTGGCCTAAAGACTCCTTCTGAGTTCTTCTTAGAGCCAGGAGGCCTCAGAGGCTTATTTTTTCCTCCCTCTGCAGAGACTCTAAGTCAGAAAAATGATCTTTACTCAGGGCATGGCAGTGCCCCCCGATCGTGGGGTTCACCTGAGTGCGTCTTCAAGATGCCAAATCTACCAGTACAGCCTACAGAACTCCCTGTGGACCTTATGGCCACGCCACACCCTGATGTTCTTCATTCTCCCAGCAGTACATGTGGGAGTGTGGCTTCATGCAGGCCATTTTCTTCTTCTTCTTTTTTTTAAAGTAACACCTTCCAGGGAACATTTTATTTAATGGCAGGTCATTTTCAATTCAGTCTGAGAAAACTACTCCCACCTACTGAATGGGTTTGAGGACCAGTGGTGTGTAGGTAGTTTCTGGTGGTGGTCTTGCTATGCGTTGACTGTTCACATTCAAATAGTCAGAAAGACTCTCCCATTTGGCCAATATTTTCCCATTGCTTGGCAGGCACGAAAAGCTTTGCTTATTTATCTCATTCAATTCTCATGACAATCATCTGAGAAAGGGTTCTTTATTATCCCCATTTACAGAAGGATAAACTGGGGTTTAATAAGATTGAGATGTGTGCCAATGTTTACCTGGTTAGTAAGTAGTATAATTGAGAGTTGGACCCAGGCAAGCTGATGCTAAAGCTTGGAGGTTTGATCATCCTACCATGTCTCGGAGGCAGTGTAGGGCGTGGGTAGCAGTCCTGCTGTCTGGGATGAAAGGCCAACTCTGCTGCTTTCTCCTCTTGGGTCTTGGGCAGGTTTCTCTACCTCCCAGAGTTGTCCCTTCCTTCTTGTAAAATGAAGCTACTGGGACTCTGCTGCACTGAGCTGGTGGGAGAATTAAATGAGATAACACATGTAATCACTTGACACACAGCGTGCTCCATAAATGTTAGCTAATGTAGCTTTACCCTGCAGTTACATGAATGTTTGTCTCCAGCTCTGTGGTTTAAGGGCTAGCTCTTCCCTCTCCACTGTTTCTTTTATCCATAATAAAGGAGAGTCACTTAGTTGAAGACAATCTACTGGAGGAATCTTAGATCCTTAAATACAGCAATGTGTCCGCTCCATGTGCTCATTGGGCTTTAAAGTCCAGAATAAAGTAACATCATGTTCTTGCTCATGGAGGGCTTTGGCAAAGCTTGTTTCCAGGGATGGTAACCCCAAATCCTACCTCTCAATGAGGGACAGTGGAGAGTGGGACTCAGAGTCCAGGTCTGAGAGCAAGGAGACCTGGCTTCCAGTACTTATTAGGTCAGAGTGAGTGGGATTTTGTAATAGCTGGAATTCAGTCTTCCTCGATAAAATGGGAGACCAGAACAAAGTATTTCCTTAGGTTCTTTGTGCTCCTGATGTCTGTGAAGTGAGTCTGAATCTTTCCTAAATGCCTCTTTCACTATTTGCTTTTAACAGGGGCTGCTGGCTTTGGTTATGGAAGAGGAGTGGTGGTTGGGGGTAGGGGGTGGGGGGTGGTAGGCAGGAACAGAGGGCAGTAATGAGGATGCAGATGCCTGTGGGAGGTGGTGGGTGGCTTTAGGTTCAGACAGTTGAGTAGAAAAAATGAAGAAGGAGAAAACAAAAGAAAAAGGTCAGATATAAGAAACATTATAAAGCAAATAAGGAAAGGCTTGAAAAATAATGACTATGATATTTGATCAAAAACATTGTGATTTGATGCATTTACTTGAACTTGACCGGGGATACCTCATATTTGCCTCCCTAAAACAAAGAGGATATAGTGCTGAATTTGTTTTAATAGAAAGAAATGCATGTAACAGATGAGAAGTGAGAATTCTTCAGCTGACCCAATATTCTTTAAAAAGCAATCCAATAATTTAAGTGCAGTAATTTTAAATCCAATAATTTTAAGATGCATTGAAAGCAGTTAGGATTAAAGCCATTAAGATTTGTTTACTAAAACATAATAAATTGGTCAGAAAAGGACTAAATTATATATAAAAGCTATTATATCATAAAGATAGTATTTCAGATAACAGGGAAATAATACTTTTAGTAACTAATATTGAAATAATAGGCTAATTATTTAAATTACTAAAATTTAATCTCATTAAAATTAAATGATCTTTAAAAAGTTAAACTTATAATGTACATATTATACCTAAATTAAATTCTGGTTAGAATAAAACTGATTTTCAAGATAAAAAGTGAAAACATAAAATAACTAAAATACAACTTAAGGTAATGTTTTGGTAATATTAAAGTGGAATAGCCTTCTTTACCTGATACCAAGATAGAAATTATAAAAAGAAAAGATGGATGGGAGACCACATAAAGTCAAGACAAATCAAAACTGAAATGTAAAAAACAAAATTTTATATGATCAGAAATACTGTTTATAAATGAAAAGGGCAGAATAAGTAATATATTTGAAGCATACATTTAAAGGGATATTGGCCTTTAAATTATATTGAAGTCTGTCAAGTCAATAATAAAAAGATGAATACTTCAATAATAAAATGGGGAAAGAAATATAAATGGGGAACTTACACAACATTGACACTAACATCCCTCCAAATTAATGATGAAATGTAAAAGAAAATGTTGAGATATATTATTGTATAAAATGAAAAAAGATCAGTCCTATTATTGGTGAAGGTGTAAAAATTGTCTACTCAGTTTTGAGAATGTAAATTGTACAGTAAGTCTGAATGAGAATCAGGCAAAGGTACTCTTATCTACTCATTTTAACTACACATTTTTTTCCCTATGAAAATAATAAAATGTATGAAACAAAGACAATACTTTTAATTGCAGGAAATATAAATCCAAATAACTATCAATAAGAAACTGACTTGAAATATTATGTTATATCCACACAATAGAATACCATGCAGTCACTGAAATGCTTATTAAAGATCTCTTTGATCATATGGAAGGATGTCCAAGAACTAAATAGGTATATTATGAAGCAGTTTGTACAGAGAGTAAAAATCCATCTTTATATCAAGAATTTTTAATTTCTTAAATTTTTAACAAACTGGTTTGAGAAATAAAATGAATAGGTAAGTCATAAGAAAGATATATGCGTTTGTATATGAAGAGAAAAATGTTAGGTGATGTTCGCCAAACTATTAAAAATGGTTTATAAATTTTGTTATTTTCTGAAATTATTTATAATGAGCATGCACTAACTTTATAATAAATATTAAATAAATTCTATTTGAAATATCAATATATGGAAGAATATTTGTGAAGAAAATGAGAGCTGTTATCAAACATACTTCTGTGAGTTATAGAAGAATAAGGAAGAAAGTTTCCAGTTGCTGGACTTCTGGCCAGGCCCAGGTGCAGTCTGAGAGAAATCCCTGCGGCAGAGTTGCAGGTGCTTCGGTGGGATCTGAGGATGTATTAGAATGGCAAGTGGCTAAGGGACATGAGCAGGGTCTGAGCTACTGCAGAAAGGATGAGGATGAGCACTTCAGGTTGCTTCTAGTTTCATTGACTTCTGAACCAGCAAGTGAGCAATACAGAGGACATAAGCAAGATCAGAATTCACATATGGGATGTCTCTATCCTGTCGCCCCTGCTCTGCCTTTCTAGTTTGTCCTGGAAATGTACTTGGAATCCAGGGTCTTTTGCAGGGCCCAGAGAGAGGCACTAACTATGTGGTCAGAGCTTAAGGCTCAATTGAGGGATGTATTGTCTGCAGGGTTCATTTTATTGCCTTATATTAGAATTCTTGGATTTTATTTTCTCTGATGCTCTAATTTTTACTGTCATGGGGCCTATAGCACATCTGGTTCTGACCTATTATAAGGTCAGTGTTATAGATGTAACACTGACATAAATCTATCTTACCCCTAAAATTGATGTAAGATGGCTAAGAAAAACACACATAAGGTGACTGATGAAAACACAAAGATAGATAAATGAGAACATCAAGGCAAAGGAGAATACAAAAACAAAATAAGCCTAAGGGGAGAGTTAGGGTTCAAAATCCACAGCATGTTTATAATACAACCTGTGTGTTTGTGAGAAGCGAGCCACATTTTTGGGTTCTGAACATTCAAAGCCAAGAAGAAAAATGATCAGTTAGAAGGAAATGATCACTACAAAGTGACATAGTGTTCCTAAGGTTAAAACAAAATACAAACGCAGAACAAAATAGTTGACCAGAAGTGCAGCATTTCAGAGACCTGAAAGAGGACACAGTGTGATATGGTGACATAACATCCTCACCGACAACCTCAATGAATACAATAAACCCAGCGTGTTTTGCTCTATTGTCCTATTGTTCCATTGTCTCATTGACGATTCTATTTGTACCGTCAAAGCAAACTTTGGCATGATGCCAAAGCAAAATTTAATAAGAGCTATTTTAGGATGCAAATTAGTGCAACCCAAGTATGTAGTTTATTTGATGGTTTTGTTTGAACAAAGGGCAAATTTAGACTATCTAGAGCAGTGATGGCAAACCTTTTGAGCTCGGCGTGTCAGCATTTTGAAAAACCCTAACTTAACTCTGGTGCCATGTCACATATAGAAATTTTTTGATATTTGCAACCATAGTAAAACAAAGACTTATATTTTTGATATTTATTTTATATATTTAAATGCCATTTAACAAAGAAAAATCAACCAAAAAAATGAGTTCACGTGTCACCTCTGATACGCGTGTCATAGGTTTGCCATCACGGATCTAGAGAAATCAATAGACTATATATATATATATATATATATATATATATATATATATATATATACTCTTCAGGCAATAAATACACTATGGATATAATTTTTTCACAACTAAGCTTTGATATAATTCTTTGGACAGCAAAGAGGTCAAGGTAATACTCTCTCAAAAAATCATACAGTGAGTTTTGTGTGTGTGCGCGCAGCTAACTAGTTAAGGACAGATTCATGTGTTTTGGCAATCAATTAACCAAGCCAAAAGATAGAGCTGATATTCTCAAGGAAATAAAGAGGCGTAACTAGAATATATGCTTAATAGACGGCTATTGCTACCTCTCTATAGAGAGATTTTCATATTGCCTATTAGACTAACATTTAAAGAATTCCTGTATTCATTCCTATGTTTAGACATTTAACTGTTTCATCCTTCTAATTGCAGGGTTTTCTTTCTTTCTTTTTTAAATCATTGTTATGTTGGTATGCTGTTCAAAAGAAAAGTGCCTTCTAACAAAAATGTTTATGGCATGAGCATTTTGATATCTTTTTAAAACCTGTGCAATGAATTGGCTTCCTAGCCTGGCATTTTCAGGGAAAGTGTGAGCAAGTAGTCTCATTACTGATAAATATTTTAAAACACGTGGTATTTACCCAGAAGGTCCCAATGGTTCAATGTGCCTCCTGCAGAAATGGCATGTAATAAAACACTCCAGAATGAAATTTCAGAGGAAAAAAGGATACTGCACTTAAACAAAAATTCAATAAAAGAAATGTTAGAAAATCCCCAAAGCATTCCAACCAAGTTATGGATTAATTGCTTGGCACGTTTCCTTTTTTAATTCCAAGCTGCCTCTTTGTTAGCTGAGTAAACAAAGCATCTAGAATAAGTCAACTTCAGCCAATGATGACAGCCCATTAACATCATGACTGATAATAATGATAATCCCTAAAGGCTTTGACAAGGTCCACACATAAGCAGTATGTGGCCAGCAGGGATCGTGTTGAGAAAGAAGGCGGAGAAAAAAAAAGTGAAGTAAATGGACAGAATAAGAAAGGCCTGTCTTCTGGCTGTCAAGATGCCCACACAGTAGATCAAGGGCCTTTGTGAAGGGGGTTTGGGCACAGCTTGAAATCAGTCCTGTGGGGTTAAAGAAAGGAAGGGGGAATTCTTAAATCCTGAATCTAGCAGTCTTTACACGGCTGTTATACCAGTGGGTGTTAGGTCTGGCAAGGGATTGATTGCTGCATCACAAAATTGGTAGTTAGAACACTTGTTCACGCCTCAAGGAAAATGTTTTCATTAGAGATCATTTTATTTACATAATGTAGATCCTATCTGCTCCTCTCCTCCCTGAATTCTCTCTGAGTTCCAAAAGAGCAAGGTCTTTGCCTTGCATATTGTTTTCAGAAGTTGTATAGTGAATATTAAATAATGTTCAGTAACAAAAAAAGAGGCATTTGGATTAGGTTCAATTAAAAAACAACAACAACAGAACCACACAGCACTTTTCCCCTCAAGAAAATGCCCCAAACCATCAAAATGAATCAAAACTTAAATTTGGTCCTAATCTTAGGCAATGCCCTATTGTGTACATTACTATTTTCACTACATTTTGGATTTTCCCAAATATGCCATGATGGAGAGACTCATGTAAGGAAGAATTCTCTTAATGCATTTGGAAATCATCTTTTGGGGAAATAGTATAAGATTAATCAATAGGCAACCAATCCAGAATCTCTTTGACCTTCACAGACTTGACATTGTGTTCATTTATTTTCAAATAAAAATTTTACCCAGATAAATCTAGAGAAATCAGGTTTCTGACTACATTTATGACTGAAATTGCTGCTTGCTTCTGTGAATGCCTGAAACTGGTGGTTAATTTGGATGTTTATGTTTCTCTATCCTCCATTGGTATTACATTGATACATATTTTGGATATGTAGGGTTAGACATAATATGTAACTAAAACCAAGTTTACCTGTTTCTTTTTACTTTTTTCAAAAGTAAATATTAGAAAAATTTAAACAATATATATGACTATCATTCTATTTCTATTGGACAGTGCTGGGTTAAAATAGCTCTGATGTTTCTTAAGGGTTAGGCAAATCATGTATGGTTATTCATTGAAACGTCTTCTTGATCCAAAGCAAATTCCCTATTAAGGCAGCATCATTGTCATTAAATAAACGTCAATAGTTTACACAGGGCTAGGCTGGTGGTCCTTTTGCCTGATCTATATACAAGGAGTTTACTAAACAAACAGACACTGGGAACTGGTTTGACCATAGGTTTGAACTTACTTAAGAGTAATAATGTAATAGTCACCTAGGAGCACCCTTACATTTGGATGACTAGTGAGAAAATCATGCAAAATACAAATATGCATGTATTGTCAGAGGACTTTTACTTGGTAATAATTTATTCCAGCTGAAATGATATAATTAGTAGTTAATAATTCCTTCAAAAATGTATCATTCAAACTTTGAAGAAGCTCATTCAGACCTCCCAATAAACCTAAAAAGGTTTGAGTTTATTTCCTGTGGCTTAACCCATTGGCCTTTCCTTATTCATCAAGCTGAGTGCTATTGTTATAAAGATGAGGCCAAATAAATATATTAAGTGTCTCTCAGTTAAGACCTACTAGGCAACAGGAGTCGGAAAACACCCCAACACATAAGTCAGGTTTGAGAAGTGGACACCTGGGGCTCATTGAAGATGTGAGGAGTCAGAATCCTGGATGAGGGTAGAAACTATTACTGATAGTCTTATTTTTATTATGGACAGTTTGTTTTAGCTATAACCGCAACACATTTCATAAAACAAGCAGGCATGCATGACAATGGGGATACTCAAGGGTGATGGCTGAAGGAAAGCTGCAGCACCCCATTTTACAGTCAAGGGCTCATCACGGCAGAGGAAACAGCAGAGATATGCTCAAAGATTTTGCAGAAATTTACAGAATGGCAGCCCGTTAAGCTCCAAGTTTCAAGTGCTCTTTTTAAAGACACAGTATTCACACTTAAAAAACCAACTGTGTTATCCTCTTTCCTTGGGGGTCTACCAGAAAGTTCCTGATTGCGCTATACAAAGCAACAGTCCGCCACTCGTTGTGATAAAAAGGGGCAGAGACAGGCATAAATATTTTAATATGGGAACCTTATGTCTCTGCAGTGATTCATTCCATTGCTTGTTCTGGTCCTCCCCACTCCATGATCCCTTGTAGTTCCGTAGAAGCATGCCAGAGTTATTCTAGACCCAAACAAGACCTCCCTCAAATTCATCTTCAAGATTGAGCATCGTTAATCGAATCAGCGTTGTTTGTATCTAAGCATAGAAAATAGAACCAGAGAATTACGCAAGCTGCTGTCATACAGAAGCTACAGGAAATTGATTACAGAGAGGGCTGGTGTATTAACTTTCATACAAGAATGCCTGATTGTTTTAGGATTTCAGTATGGTAAATGGATTCCCTTGGTGAGTACGATCTTAGCGCATAGAACAGAGTTTGTGATGGCCTACTCGCTTATAAAATAAGACATTTAGTAATGTAATATTCCTAACATTCAAACCTCAGAAGTACTTCCATGCACAAGTGGTTAAGAACTCAAAAACAAGTAATTATCAATAGCATGTGTATGTAATAAGAGAGGCATCAGTTGAAAAAAGTTTTATATTTATGACATTGGCAAGAAGGATACATTAATTGACTGCAGAAAGGAGCCAACATAATATTTGCTCTGCATTTTCAAAAGGATATGAAGAAGATCCTAGAAACTTCAAATGTACTCGCTTCATTTTGTGAATAAAAACTCAAGGGAACAGTAACCAGAAGACAATTGACTGGGGTGTACCTAGAGCCTGGTGAGTTCATTTTAGTCACCCTGAACAAATCAGTAAGTAGATGGCCTCACAACCAAGGCACACGATAACATTTTGGCATCCTTAAGACAGATGTGATTTTCAAAGAGATGAACAGTTTATAAGAGACTTTTGAGTTAAACTTTCTGTCATGGTTGACATGCCCTGCATTTGCTCACAGGCGCTTCCGTTTGTTCATGTTGGCATATGTGTGTGTGTGTGTGTGTGTGTGTGTGTGTGTGTGTGTGTATCTTTATTGATTTCAGAGAGGAAGGGAGAAGGAGAGAGATAGAAACATCAATGATGAGAGAGAATCATTGATCGGCTGCCTCCTGCACACCCCCCACTGGGGATCGAGCCCGTAACCCAGGCATGTGCCCTTGGCCGGAATTGAACCTGGGACTGTTCAGTCCACAGGCTGATGCTCTATCCACTGAGCCAAACCGGCTAGGGCCATTTTGGCCTTTCTTTATGCAATTAGTTCCCTTCTGTTCTCAACTCTGCTTACCAGAGTTCCCTGTACATTTTTTCCACCTGCATTCATTCAAATTTGCATTTTCTAAGAAATCCCAGATTGGACTCCTAACACCAACCTTGCGGAAGGTGATCTTTCCATAAATGCCACAGCCATATCACTCTCTCTCCTATTTTCTTTATTATATTTATATTTTGAACTTGTGTTCATTATTAGAGTGTAAATTCCTAAAGGTCAGGCTCTGTATCTAATTTTACCTTCTGCCTCCTCTCCTTCCTGCCCAAAGTATCAAGGAGTCTTACACATAGAAGATGCTTAATAAATATTTGTTGAAAGAATCAATGAAATGCAGTGCTAAGCTTGCTGTGGAAAGAATAACATATTAAGGACCTGTATTTCAATTAATTCAAATCTATGAGTCAGCTATAATGGACCCTTGACACTATGATTGCCAATCTTGAGTGATCACACTCTGAAACAGTCCATTTTATTCTGACATTCTGTACTGAAACCCTGGACTCCCTTTACTAAAGTGATAAATAGATTGAAAAAAAACTACCTAAAATAAAGGAAAAATAATATCATTCTGAGAATTTTGAGATAGCTCTGGAAGTAACTGACGTCCTATCAGGATGGGACACATTGAGAATTACTATTACTTTACAGCCAGACAAAATTTAAAAAACATTAATAACCAAACACTAGTGTATTTAACTTATTGGGAGACAATTCCTGTTCTGCAGTTATACCCCAATAAAGCTGAAAATTATTTATAAGAGGAGGGAGGAAAAGATCCCATTTTTTGTTTGCCATATTTAGCTTGTAGCCAAAAGTGCTTAAAGAAGTCCCTGAATTATCTGGATTATTTTCTCAGTTTTACACTAATTATTATAATGAGAAACCTAATGACCTAATTGCTCCTCAAGGAGAAATGATTTATTATATCAATTCCTAGTGGAAGCATGTAATTTATACCATGGCTTTAAGGCCATGTGGCTACTAGCCCAGGTTACAAAGCTCAGATAATATTATAATGAAAGTGACATCATCTTGCTATTACAAGGTCCTCTGGCCATGTTTTACATTTGACGACTTTTTTTTTTTTTTAAATCCTCACCCGAGGATATTTTTCCATTGATTTTAAAAGTGGAAGAGAGAGGGAAAGATAGAGAGAAATATCTATGTGAGAGAAACACATTGATTGGTTGCCTCGTGCACAAGCCTCAACCAGGGCTTGGGCCAGGGAGGAGCCTGCAACTGAGGTACATGCCCTTGATTGGAATAGAACCCGGGACCCTTTGGTCCGCAGGCCAGTACTCTATCCACTGAGCCAAACTGGCTAGGGCTCAACCGCTTTCTTGAATTAAATATCATATATCCTTAGTAATCCTTCCAATCTATCTGTTCCGTGTCTTATCTTTCTCTGCCATAGCCTCCGAGGTGCTCTTCCTTGAGCCCTCTGTTTTTACTTGCACTTTCCCTAATGTCTTGTGTTCCTTGTCTAACTTAGATTAGCCAAAGTGACCAGATTGTTTTTTCTCAACTAGAGAATTACCCTTATTCTCCCAGTGGTGGAGGAAAGATGCATCCTTTGGGGGTAGGCACTCCTAAGAACCAAAATGTGCTCATGGTCATGACCAGGCCTATGTCTAGCAGAGGGCTAGAGTTACCCATTTCCTTGCGGGGGCGGGAGATGGTCTCCCAGGTACTTCAACCTCCTGAGTTGCAGCAACCTCCAGTGCTCCCATGAGCATTTCTGCAACATTACCCGACCATATTTTCTGCTATGCAACTGACTTTCTGGATCATTATCTTTTCTAGAAAATTCCAGTTCACAATAATGTGGGCAAAAGCTTGCTTAGAAAGAATAAATATTTTCCTAGTGTTTCAGTGTGTTAAAGGAAGCGATATGATCCAGGAGGTTAGAAGTCTGATGATCTCAGCTGACTAAAGCCCAATGTAAGAAAGGCCAGCTCTACAGGGTGTCATCCCCAGATGGACTGATTCGAAGGTTTTCCTGAATTTCTATTTTTTTTCAAGCATTTTCTTTGCCTCTGTCTTCTCCATTATATGAAAGTAGTGTTTTATACCTCATGAGGGTATTGCAAGGATTAAATGAGCTATTACTTTTATAATTTTTGAAATAGGCACATGGAAAGCTCTCAGTAAGTATTTAGGCTATTGCCATGCTATTATTATTCAGTGTTTTAACAAATAATTACTTAGCACTTACTGAGCTAGGCTCTGTGCAGGGTGCAGGCCCTTCACAATGGATTGATCAGTTATTATTGTGATGCTTCAATAGCAAAGCTTAAGGGGCTATCAGTCTAGATCAGGCCTGGTCCAGGGGATTTAGGGAAGATTCTGAAGTGGCACTGTCAGCTCAGAACAAAGAATCCAAAGATCATCATTCTTGTTTTCTAAATGACCTAGCTCATTCCTTTTCAGTGCTGTGTAGTATTCCATAGTGCGAGTTTACTGCTATTTAGTCAGACATTGACACGACAAACAGTGTTGTAACAAACATCTTTTGCTGTGCTTTATGAAGGGTTCTTTAGGCAGACACTGTGACTTGGAATTGCTGGGTCAAAGCATAAGTTCATCATTAGTGTTAAACAGCATCGCCAAACAAAATGGCTTATGATAAGCTTTGCAAATATCGACTTGTGTTTGCTAAGTAAATAATGTGTATAACAAGTGGTTCTGGAAAATTTGGATTTTACATTCCTTCACCAAATGTTTATGAAACATTAAGTTTGGGCCAAGAACTGTACTTAGGGATGGAATCTGTTGATCTATCCCTGGATTCTCCTTTCTCATGCAACGGTACTTTCTGAAACACTTTGGATGGGACCATGGGGCAGCTGGCAGGGGTTTGATAGCACTGTTTCTTTTTTCTTCCTGTTTTATTGTGGTAAAGTACACATAATGTGAAACCTACCCTCTTAAATTTTTTATGTGTACAGTACAATGTTATTAACTATACACATTGTGTGGTGTAGCACACATTTAGAACTTTTTCATCTAGTATGACTGAAACTCTGCACATTGAATGGCACCCTTTTCTCTCTCCTCCCCACAGATCCTGGCAATCACCATTATACCCTTTTGCTTCTATGAGTTTGACTACATTGGATGCCTCATATAAATGGAATCATGCAGTACTTGTCCTTCCTTGACTGGCTTACTTCACTTAGCATCATGCCCTGTTTTCTTGAGTAGCGATTCTGATCAGGATAGACCTTTGTGACTCTGTAGAATACACTCTCCTTTTGGCTAGTACTAGGGACCTGAGGCAAGGGGTAGCTGTATTAAGGTCTTATGTTTATGATAGAGGCTTTCTTCTACACATTACCCCTTTGGGGCCTCTTAAAATTCTAAGAAGTAAGTTTGATGATCCATGTTTGACTGACAAGGATACAGAACCCAGCAAGGCTGTATTGTATCACTTGTGGTCACATAGCCAGGAGGTGGAGATACTGAGATTTTAATCCAGGCCCCTCTCACTTCAGAGTCCATGTTTTAAAACACTGTCTGCTTTTCTGTGAATGTCTAAGTTCTCTGGTTTCTAGCAGGACAGCCACACATAGCATGATATCTATATCCATGTATCTTTTGACATGCCTTAGAAAGTAAATGTGTTAGCATCCAAATCTGCTCTTTTTCCTGTCTTCCATGGATCCATGGAACCTCCCCCATGGAACCAGCCAGAGGCGTGGGAGTTGTATCAACTCCTCACTCTCACGCGCATCCAGTCCACATCAGAACCAAGCCAGGGCCATCACTTTGACAGACTGTGGTTAGTTGCACATGTTGCCTTAAGTTAAATTTTAGCTTCGTGAGACCATACTTGGGGGTGTTTAAGTCAGCACCCTTCTGATATGGGTGGGAAAAAGCAAGCTCTGCACAGAACCACTCCTCACCCTCCTCAAGCCCCCCAGCCCTCTCTCCACTTTCTGGCATTTTCCAACCATCAAGCTCTCTAACCTTCGGGAGAATAGACTAACCTGCTAGTTATCATCCTTGCAGTGGGGGAAGGGAAGTGGCTCAGCCCCTTGTACATGAACAGTAACATGGAGGCTCATTACCTTTCCTTTTTATTATATCTTCAAGATTTCTTCCATTAAGTATTCTGTTCTCCTGTCAAAATCCAAAGTATGCTCCAGCAGCCCTCGTGTAGTCAAATATGCTACGGGTCCATTCATTTAGCATATTGTCGTTTCCAGACTACGTCTTGTCAAAGAAAGACACTCACAGAAATAAAACAAAAGAACAGAAGTCTCCAAATGAATGGGCTCGCTTCATGGAGGAGAAAGTTGAAGTATTAAAATTGCTCATCAGATGTTCTGAAAAATCATTTCAGCTGCTCAAAAAAAAAGAAAAAGAAAGAAACAAAATTTTATTTTGAAGGATGTGTTCCAAGAACTTCCCCTTTGATTTTTTTAAAAACCCATCTGTCATGTTTGTTTCATTCCAGCCTTGAAGTAAATAGATTTAGAGAGTGTACGGCGGCCATTGAAACCTTCCACAGAAGAACAGAAACAGACCGCTCTGCCAGTGCCCTTCTGGTCTACTTTAATCAAAAGGCTTTGAAATTTAAAAAAATATATCCATAGACATTTTGCTTGAGTTGGAATATGGTGTGCAGAACACAGAATGTTATTTTGACCTATTGTTGAATGTCTCAAAACTTTTGCTTTTACTTTGGGCAGAAGGAGAGACTAACGCAGAATGACTTGTTGTTGGCATTAGGGAATTGATTTTCCCCTTTCATGCTTTGGTTCTGCTCTCTGAATACAAAACTTGTTTTTTTCCCATAGAGGTGAGGCTTTGGAGTGCAATGCTTCCCTTAGAATAAAGAAGTTTGGCTTTTCAACTCATCTCGCCTATTTAACCTCATGTCAATTTCCCTCTTTTACTGATTTCACCAGAGGGAATTTGCTCTGGCCCATAGGAATCCCCAACGTATTTGGATACCTTTCTTGAAAATTTCTTTGAACTTGATGCTCTGTCCTTTAAATACCACCTGGAATGAAGACCCATGAACTAGGCATCGCTCCCTCCCATAAGACAGAATAATTGTTCCCTGGAATGGGTAAAGCTGTCACAGATGAATAACTGCCTTAGAGCAGGAAAGAAAACAAGAATATTAAAAACTCATTATAATATACAAATATTCTAAATAAATAAATAGCAAGTACTAGCAGCCTCGAAATAATAGTGTAGAAGTGACGACAAAGTGTGAGCTTTTAAATTCAGATACTTAGTTGGAAATGTTTCATGATGATTGAAATGATGATGCTTATAGTCTCAGTGACAGTTTGTTTAAAATAGATGGGCCAACCTCTACCACTTATATGTGTAGATAGAATGAAAATTAGCATACATTGCAAGATGTGATGTAGTTTGATTAATACTAAAAATATCAGGATTCATTAAAATGTAAACTAAATTTCAAAATCATTACAACACTGAAATATTTACTTAAGAAATGATATGATGTTTGGGGTTAATTTCAAAATAATCCAGCCTGTGTGTAGTGAGGAGGGGCTGGTGAGGATTCTGATAAAACAAGATTAAGTGTTGTTAATCATTAGAACTGGGTGAAAGGCGTATGGGGTGCATTATATATTCACTCTGCTTTTGTAGGTATTTGAAAATTTCCAGAAGGAAATAAAAGTGGAAAGTTTAGGGGGGAAAGTCAATGTGACAAATTGAAGGGTTTGAGGTAGTAGAATGTGTTATCAGAGTTTGAGGTTGAAAAGCATAGTCTATAGGTAGTTTATTTTACAAGTTTCCCTTAAATATTGATAAATGACAAGATAGGAACATGTGATATGACCATTTATGATTCTGATGCCTGACTCAAATCACCAGAGCGCAGAAAGGAAAGAGAAAGATGCACCATTCATTTAGTTTAAATTCATTAAACATTGATTTTAAAACAAGTTTTTAAAAAATGATGTCTCATAATTGAGATATTTGCGTGCTTTGTTTTCTCTCCTGGTTGAGAGTAAGTTCCTTAAACTGCTGACTTTATTTCTTGAATAACTTTAAGCTTGTCACAAAATCTAACATAGAGACTTGTCTGCAGTCAGCCCTTTATACCTCAGTTGGCATTGGGTGAATGATAGCTTTAAAAATTCATATCCAGTTAAACACTTCAGATTCACAGGTGTGCCTGGATACCTTAGTCACAAATAAATAAGCCCAAATCAATGTTAAAAGCTAGAAGATATCACTGTTTTTATTGATAACGAGAAGAGAATGATGAAAAACTCTCTTTTTTCCTTCCCTCACTCCCCACCTTTTGATGGGATCTCGGGATACCCTGCGCTCCGTTCACAACTGCAAATACATGTCATTTAGGGCTGTGTGGCAGCCTGAGTTCTGGTTCTCAAGCTAAATGGACAGGGAAGGCTTATGTCACTGACAGACGCCCCCCCCCCCCCCCCCCCGCCCCCAGTAGGTTTTTCCAAAACAGTATTCTGTGAAGGCTTCACGATTTTTCAAAATGCTCTCAATTTGGTGATGTTGTTGGAAAAATATTTGCCTCCCAATCAGTGTGCAGCGTCAACAGAAGGGCTGGGGCCTCGCCGCTTCGCTGCTTTGCAGTATTGGGAGCGAGGAGCGGCCGCGTCTCCCATCAGCCTGGGCTCCTGCTGCTCAGAAGCTGAGCAGTCCCGCGGGAAACAGGAGGCCTAGCACTTGGAAACACCAAACCTGCGTCGGAGCAGTGGACAGATTGATAGCTCCAACTGTGGTTTGTAAGACTTGGGTGAATATTTTGATATTTTTATGTCATATCTGAGGTAAGATTTGAAAACAGAAAATTGCATGTTTGGTGGTGATGATCGCAGCACCAGGGGGCTCCTCCCACGCCTGGCCCGCGGATCAGCGTTTCTCCAGGACCTCGGGGCCCAGCCTGTACCCTTGGAAGCCTTTGCGGTTGGCACCCAACGGGAGCTGACGACAATCTGTTTATTTATTTTCTTTTCTGAGCAGGAATATTCTGGAAGGACCAGATGGGAGGGACTTGTATGATGAGTCTTCTGAGTGACTCTCAGAACAAGGTTCAAAATCAGTTTGTTAGTTGATGATGTTGTTTTCACTTTAAATGTTATCCACCTTCCTCTCTGAACATCCCTGAAAGGAGAACCTGACTTCTCAGCCCTGAAGCAGGACCCCCAGGGCAGCGTCAGAGGGAGGGGCTCCATCGCATCCCCACTCTGCAGAGTCAGCCTTGGGTTCTTTATGCAGTTGTTTTCCAGGTTAGATTTATACCACCTCACAGTTAAACTGCTAATAACTTGGGGAGCCATGCTTAAATTACACTTTTAAATGACGCAATAAAGTCTTTAGTTTCTGTCTGGAGATAATTGTGGGCCTGACTTACTTTCAGCGATCCGTGGAAATTTGACTTGTGAATCTAATTTCTCAGACTGGAATTGCGACCTTTTGGTGTGGAAAATCTCCCTCACAAACAGGTGTTTTGGAATAGAAGGTAAAAGCAGCTGCCCTTGGCGTTCTCTCACAAGTAGGTGGGGCTTGTCTCTGGTACTTTCCCAGTCTCTTCTTGCTGGGCCCCAGGCATCTCTTTCAACTGGTCACCATCTCCTCTTTTTGCTCCTTCTTCCCTCCTTATGTTCCCCTCTGTCTTTCTGACTCCCTTTCTCACACACACACAACCAACCTTCCTCCCTCCCTCCCTCCCTCCCTCCCTCCCTCCCTCCCTCCCTCCCTCCCTCCCTCCCTCCCTTCCTTCCTTCCTTCCTTCCTTCCTCTTTCTTTTAATTAATCTTTATTGTTGAGATTATTACAAAGGTCTCTCTTTATTCCCCCCATAGCTCCCCTCCACCCAGTGCCCACCCTACCCCAGGCCCTCACCACCCTATTGTCTGTGTCCATAAGTAATGCATACATGCATATAAGATCTTTGTCTAATCTCTTCCCCCACCCCCTCGAATACCTCCTTCCCTCAGAATCGTCAGTCTGTTCCATTTCCATGCCCCTGATTCTATTCCATTCACCAGTTTATTCTGTTCAGCATATTTTTTATTCATTTGATTTTTAGATTCAATTGTTGATAGATATGTATTTGTTGCCACATTGTTGTTCATATATTTTTTTTATCTTTACCTTTTTCTTCTTCTTCCTCTACTTAAAGAACACCATTCAGCTTTTCATATAATACTGGTTTGGTGGTGATAACTTGTTATAGTAATAAGTTTAGTACATATAAGTAACCTTAATTTGTATTAGTCTGAAACTTCGCTTCTGGGGTTTACTTCTAATACAAAAGGGATTAGTATAAGCAAACTCCATTTTGTGTTGGAGGTGAACATTAGAAGTGAAACCTAACCTACCTGTGTGTACCCTGATAATACCCCTGCATGTGTATCCCAATAAGTACTTTGCAGACCCTTGCGTGTGTACCCTGATAAGCCCAGAAGGCACCACCGGAGCACACTGATAGGAGACACTGAAGACACCCCTCCATCAGGTATAAAAGAAGGACCCTCACACCAGCAGCCAGACACCTGTCTGCCCTCCACAGACGAGACATTCTCCTTACCCCTCTGGAACCTGCCATTCCTGCTGTGCTCCTGAGCCCAGATTGTTAGAGGCCTCTCTTTGTGTCAAGAGACTGAGCACCTGCCACGGTGTATCTGACGACCTCTCTGTGTCTCTGTCAGCGAGTGTCTCCGGGTGGCCTGCCAAGGACTGAAACCCATCAGCTCTCTGGTAAATAAACCTGTGTGATTCTTGCATTTTGTTTGTCTCCTGTGTCTCCTCTCTTCTTAGTTTTGGTTTAAGCTCCGCCTAAATAAAGTACCCTTTGACGTCTGTATTGGTATATCCAAATGAGGCGAACTGGATCACCTGTGCATACGTTCCCATAGAAGTAGAACATAACTCCTTTAACTTTTTCTTGTCTATGAAGCTCTTTATCCGACCTTCAATTCTAAATGATAGCTTTGCTGGGTAGAGTAATCTTGGTTGTAGGTCCTTGCTATTCATCACTTTGAATATTTCTTGCCATTCCCTTCTGGCTTGCATAGTTTCTGTTGAGAAATCAACTGACAGTCGTATGGGCAATCCCTTGTAGGTAACTAACTGCTTTTCTCTTACTGCTTTTAAGATTCTCTCTTTGTCTTTTGCCCTTTGCATTTTACTATGATGTGCCTTGGTGTGGTCCTCTGTGGGTTCCTCTTGTTTGGGGTTCTCTGTGCTTCCTGGACTTGTAAGTCTATATTTCTTTCCCCAGGTAGAGGAAGTTTTCTGTCATTATTTCTTCAAATAGTTTTTCAATATCTTGCCCTCTTTCTTCTTCTGGAACCCCCATAATTTGGTTGTTGATATGCTTGAAGTTGTCCCAGAGGCTCCTTACACTATCTTCCTATTTTTGGATTTATTTTTTTAAATATATTTTTTATTGATTTTTTTACAGAGAGTAAGGGAGAGGGATAGAGAGCTAGAAACATCAATGAGAGAGAAACATCGATCAGCTGCCTCCTGAACACCCCCTACTGGGGAAGTGCCCACAACCAAGGTACATGCCCTTGGCCGGAATCGAACCCGGGACCCTTCAGTCCACAGGCTGATGCTCTATCCACTGAGCCAAACTGGTCAGGGCTGTATTTATTTTTCTTTTTGCTCTTCTGCTTGGTTATTTTTTGCTTCCTTGTATTTCAAATAGTTGATTTGATCCTTGGGATCCTCTAGTCCTGTAGTCGGCAAACTGCGGCTCGCGAGCCACATGCAGTTGTTTGGCCCCTTGAGTGTGGCTCTTCCTAAGCCTTAGGAGTACCCTAATTAAGCTAATAACAATGTACCTACCTATATAGTTTAAGTTTAAAAAATTTGGCTCCCAAAAGAAATTTCAATCGTCGTACTGTTGATATTTGGCTCTGTTGACTAATGAGTTTGCCAACCACTACTCTAGTCTACTGTTGAATCCCTGTGTAGTATTCTTTATTTCAGTCAGTGTATGCTTAATTTCTGACTGGTCCTTTTCCATTTTTTTGGCATTCTCTCTGAGATCCTTGAAAGTCTCACTAAGTCCCTTGAAGGTTTCTAGAAGATTCTTGAGTAACCTTACAAATGTGGTTTTGAACTCTATATCCAGTAGTTTGCTTTCTTCCATTTCTTTCATTTATGACATGTTTCTTTGTCTCTGCATTTTGGCTGCTTCCCTGTGTTTGTTGTTCTATGTATTGGGTAGAGCTGCTAAGTCTCCTTGAGTTCATAGAGTGGCCTTGTGTAGTAGGTGTCCTATAGGACACAGTGGCTCAGCCTCCCCAATCACCTGAGTTGGACCCTCTAGGTGCACCCCTTTGTGGGCTGTGTGCACAACCTTGGTGTAGTTGAGCCTTGATTGCTATTGGTGTGACTGGGAGGAATTGACCTCCTGGCCATTTGGCTGGGGACCAGCTGCGACTACAGTGGGAGAGCTGCTGTGTAGGAGACACCTTTATGGGGCAGGACTTGCTTCAGTGTGGCTTTGGTGCTCACTTAGTCTGCCCCTCAAGTGTGTCACTTATGGATGTAAAGACTTGTAATCTGATATGGTCTCACACTGACCACTGGGTACACTGGCTCTTGGGTCTCCAGTGAGGTGCAAAGTCAACCACTGCCTAGAGCCACCCAGCAGGAGCTACAGAGAGATATGCAGATTCTTCCTCTTTGTATCAGGTTTGGAAGTGCTTAGAGGAGACCCAGCTGTGAAGCAAGGCAGGCTGGTGCTGGGTCTTGGGCCTTTCATTGATCGGCTTGGGGCTCCCTTACCCAGCTGCAGCTTGTCAAGTTTTTAGCCTGAGAAAGGACAGGCCATTCATATGCAAAAGCTGGTGGGCACAGCTTGGGTGGGGTTGAAAATTGGGTGGGGCGGGGTCTCAGGGAATCACCAGGGCAGAACAAACAGAAATGGCTGCCAGTTAGGCCTGCAACCAGGAAGGTTCCATCATGGGAACAATGGCCACTGAGAACACCTCTATCTGGAAGAAAGCTGCCCCTGAGTTCCTGCCCTGATGCCAGATAGTCCAGTTTCTCCTCGTATGTGTCTGGGTCGCCCAAACCCTCGCCCAGCACTGGAGCTCAGAGGAAGCGGGGGCTTGTAAGTTCAGTTCATGGTGCCATCCTTTTAAGAGGAGCAGCTCTGTCTCCAGCAGCCTGTGTGTCACTCAGCCCCAATCAGCACTGGATTTTACAGCCCATAGTTCTTACTGCCCATAAGGACTTCTTTTTCAAGTTCTGGGACTCTGGGCTGGGCATCTGGTGTGGGGCTGGGACCCCTTGCTCCTCCAGGCAGCCTCCACAGAGGTGATCTCCCTCTGGATTAAAAAAGGGGCACATGCAGGTGCCAGACCAGCCCATTCCATTTCTCTGTACCTCCTACCAGTTTCAGTGTGCTTTCTTCTTTACTTCTCTAGTTATAGTACTTCCATTCAACCAGCTTTCCAGCAGTTCTGGATGATGGATGTTCTGTATTTTAGTTGTAATTTTGATGTGGTTGTGGGAGGCAGCGAGTACAGGCATTTGCCTACGTGCCATCTTGGTTGTCCCATTCTCTTTCTTTTCATCAAAACTTGCTTCCTGTTAGTGGTCTGAAAAATATTCACATGAATAATTGAAATGTTACTCCTCCTTGATCAAAATACTATGAAAAAATAAATCAAAAGTTAAAGAGAAAAAGAAAAAAGAAATGAGGCCATAGAGTCTTAGGCATTAGAAATAACAGGTGAGGGAGGTATATTCTGGGGCAGAAGACTTTCCCATAAAGCAGCTGCCTACCCATGCGCTCTTTTGGGGGTGAGGGGTAAACTGCTGTTATCCACATCTCTAATCTGGGAGATGCTGTGAGCAGTTCCGGATCAGGGGCAGGAGAAAGAGAAACTAGAAAACCGGAAAAGCACCCTTGGGGAGAAAGTGTCCTCACATGCCTGGGAAGTCCTAATGTTTAATTTTTTGTTTCTTTTTGTTTTTTAAGGAAGCAACTTACAATTAGTTGGCAACGAAGAGGTGAAATTTGATTCTAAATAGCTGAACAGCCCTTCATAGTTTGCTAGGTGTTTGGCTATGCCCTTTGGGATCTTCTATGGAAATTCCCAGTGCCCTGAGTTTTACACCTGTTGCCAGTGCTCCCCAGGGCCTGCTTAACACATCTGCTCAGCCTGTAATTTGGAAGGCATAATTAGTATTATTTACAAAAAGCCAAGAACATGCCCTAGTCAGTTTGGCTCAGTGGATAGAGCGTCGGCCTGTGGACCGAAGAGTCCTGGGTTCTATTCTGGTCCAGGGCACATACCTTGGTTGCAGGCTCCTCCCTGGCCGGGGCATGGCTGGGGCACATCAAGCTTTCTCTCTGCCTTTCCCTCTCTCTCCCACTCTCTCTAAAAATCAAGGGAAAATATCCTTGGGTGTGAATTAAAAAAAAGAAAAGAAAAGAAAAAAGCCAAGAGCACATTTGGCATTCTGCAAAATACAGATGAAAAACTCAGAGTTCCCTCACCAGCAAGTTGGGGTGTGACAGCTCAGATATGCTTGTTGCCATTGCCATGAACTTGATCTGGTCTATGAATCTGCAATGGCTCCTTAATTAGTTTGAAGCAGGCAGTGCTGCTCATTGAGAGCCACACCCATGCCCCTGCTTGGGAAAGACTTTGGAGTCAACTAATTTCAGAGAAAACTTCCCAGGATTTGGACATTGTAAAAGGGGGAGACAGAGAAGATGAACTACAAGAATGGGAATAGCACAAGAATTTTAGACTGAGAAGACCCATTTGAAACAAAAATTGAGATCAAATTCCAAATGTAAATAATGTCTTCCTTTAAAAATTAGGCAGGTATATTGGACTGTTATCTTGAACATCCTCTGACTTTGAGGATTCAGAAATCGAAATAAGAATGCTGGGGGCAGGAGGAAAGAGGAGGAGAAGGAAGAGGACAATTTGCCACCCACTGAAGTTTACTTGCTGGGAGCAAGCTCTGTCCTAAGAAAATGAAATTTCTGAAGTCAAAGGACTGGGTATGAACAGGTGTTCCAGAAATCCCACCAAACTTGTTCTGTAGGTAAAAGGCAATCCTTGTAAATTCTGGGATCTCTGTTCTCTGAATTCATTACCACCTGTTTTAGAAACAATATTTAGCCCAAGGGCTTGTGATGTGCAGACTTTTAAGTTGAAAACTATTTGTGCTTCTTCCATTTAACTTGTGTTGAGACACCTACATTCAGCCTCTAGCAATCAATGTCTGTTATATCAGCCTTAGGCTCACTAATGTGCTTGTCTTAAATGGAGAGCACATGGTCATTAGGGCTGCAGATTACAGGGCAGGGAAGGGGTGAGGGGATGCAAGCTCAAGCATAGGAATCTATCTACACTAAAAAAAGAGAAACATGGTAATTGGCGTATGACCGCTACCCTTTTCATTGGCTAATCAGCGAGATATGCAAATTAACTGTCAGCCAAGATGGCGGCCGGCAGCCAGGCAGCTTAAAACTAACATGAGGCTTGCTTGCCTCAGTGACGGAGGATCGTTGGAGGAAACCAACGTTCCCCGCCTGTGGCTGCAGGCCTCTGAGCAGGCAGTTTAAGAGACATTGTAACAAATACCGCCGGACTTCAGCCAGCAGATTTGCAACATTGTAAGCAAAGGCCAGAAACCTACTTTCAGCCGCAGAGGCCTAAGAGCTGGAGCCAAGCCTCAAGCTAAAGCTGGCCCAGAATAAAAAAAGAAAAAAGAAAAAAAGGAGCAGTTGGGAACTTCAGTCACTCCCAGCCTGAAAACAGCCCTCAGCCCCTCACCCAGACTGGCCAGGCACCCCAGTGGGGACCCCCACCCTGATCCAGGACACCCTTCAGGGCAAACCAGCCGGCCCCACCCATGCACCAGGCCTCTACCCTATATAGTAAAAGGGTAATATGCCTCCCAGCACCGGGATCAGCGTGACAGGGGGCAGCGCCCAAACCCCCTGATTGCCCTGCGGCTCTGTGTGTGACAGGGGGCGGGGCCCCAACCCCCTGAGCAGCCCTGCTCTGTGCCTGATAGGGGGGAGCTCCCCAACCCCCCCACCCCCCACGGGCCCTGCTCTGTGTGTGATGGGGTAGAGCCATAACCTCCCCATCAGCCCTGCCCTGAGTGTGAGAGTGGCGGCGCCCCAACCCCCTGATCGGCCCTGCTCTGTGGGTGATAGAGGGCGGTGCCCCAACCCCCTGATGGGCCCTGCTCTGTGTGTGACGGGGGCAGCGCCCCAACCCCCTGATTGGCCCTGCTCTGTGCGTGACAGGGGGTGACGCCGCAACTTCCCTATCGACCCTGCCTTGAGTGTGACAGGGGACGGTGCCCCAACTCTCCAATTGGCCCTACCCTGAGCATGACTGAGGGTGGCATCACAACCTCCCAATCTGCCCTGCTCTGTGCATGACGGGGCGGCGCCCCAACTCCCCAATCGGCCCTGCTCTGAGCCGGATCACGGGCTGCACCTAGGGATTAGGCCTGCCCTCTGCCACCCGGGAGCAGGCCTAAGCCAGCAGGTCGTTATCTCCCAAGGGGTCCCAGACTGCGAGAGGGCACAGGCCGGGCCGAGGGACCCCCTTCCCCCCGAGTGCACAAATTTTTGTGCACCGGGCCTCTAGTCTATATATAAAAAGCCTAATGTGCAGATTGTCCCCTTATGAGTTTGACTGGGAAACCAGGAGTTTGATTGCTCAATATGACATGTGCTGACCACCAGGGTGTGGTGTGGAATGAAGGAAGACCTCAGCTGGCAGCCAGAAGGCCCTGATTGCTGGTCAGGTCTCAGGACCCTACCTGTGTACAAATTTCATGCACTGGGCCTCTAGTCAGTTGATAAAGACTTGAGAACTTGTATTTTTTACACCAGCTCAGAAAAGGGAAGTTTCAGATTCTCCTTCCAAAAATTCCAAGAAAGATAACTCCCAAACTCATCTTGTTACAGAAGAGTTTATAATTGAAACTTACATGTTGTAATATTTTTCTTTTACTTTGTCTTGAAAGTAAAACAGCCTGTTCTGTTATGGTTATTAGTAAGATCCCAGGCCTTGTGTGGGGCATTCCCCTCCCCAGTGCCAAGTTCTCCTCCTCCTACATTATAACAAGCCCTTCCATGCCATAATGTGATATTTCACAAGGGAAAACTGTACAAACTGTATGAAACAGGCGAGAACATAGAAATCACCTACTTAATTTGTGAGATGGAAGTTATTACAAACATAAATTTTTCTTCAAGGCAGAATACTCTATAATGAAAAGTAGTGATAGGTCAGCCATATTCCCACCTACAGGTTTTTCTATATGAATTTCTGCTGATAACCCTCAAATGGAGTAAAGGAGTCTGTGAGCTGTTGTTAATTAGTAAAAACAAACAAAAAACTCCCCCCAAACCTAAAGGATATTGTATGTTTGCCTGAAATAAGATTGCATTAACATTTTATATATATACAAAAGTGTGCAGACCTGGTTATTGCGGTGTGATTTAAAGTTCTTAATGATTGTCACCTGGGTCTGTAATAAACAGAATGCTGGAAAACAAGTTAAAATTTTGCTTAACAATTTCTTAGAAGATTAAAACTTTTTAAACACTGGGTTCATAGAAGAAAACACAATTAAAAGAGAAAATGTGAGTTCCTGTACTGTAATAGGTAATGTATCATTAAGGTTTTTGGCTGTATGGTGCTTTAGCATTTACAGTTCTTTGATTCTTATATCAAATATAAACACAAATATCAGATTAGATTCTCTAATGAAAGAATTAATCTGGTTATCTAGTGACTTTTGGGAAGACAAGTCAACCAACTAGCAGACCTTGCAAACCAGCATGATTGCATAGTATGCAGATTTAATCATGCAAATTTATAGTAGCACTATATAAAATATTAATAACTTTATGCCGGGAGCCGGTCCATCCTTGCTGTTTCAAGGGACCTGGCATATATGGCATACGGTTCTTAATATGTTTGCTCACCTTCTTGGGGCTGTGTTTTAACCAAGGTCACCTCTCCTAGAAAGGTTGAATCCCCAGGTAGGGATTTTCCCCTGAAGTTGGGGAGGGAATAAAACCCCTCAACTAAGTGCCAGGTGGGTAATTAATCCCTTTAACTATGAACAATCATGCTTAAACTACATAATCTTTTCTCCCTGGAATGGAGATAAGAAACGCCCTAACCTTTGTAATAGAGATTGATAGGATTGAATCAACTGGTATAAATACAGTTGTAACAAGACAGAAACAGACAGAACTCAGAACACAGAACTGAGAACACAGGGCTTGGAAGACAGGACCAAGAGAGACAGAGCCTAGGCACACAACCTACACAGAGCGTTCTCTAGAGACAGAAGAACTTCGCTGGCGAGAGCATGCCGGAGGATCCTGGAGAGGGACTGGCCTCGGAGCCTAGAGACAGAGCCTAGCGGGAGAACATGGCAAGGGATCCTGGACTGAGCCTGACTACAGAGATTGGCAGGAGAACCTGACTGAAACCTGGACACTGAACCTGACTGGAGAGCCTGGACAGAACCTGGCTGGAGAACCTAGCGAGGGAACATGGCTGCAGAACCTCGCTGGAGATCCGAAGCAGAACCTCTCTGGAGATCCTGGCTAGGCTGCTGATCAACTGAACCCTGTCTCCGTGTCATTCCTTCTTCGCCGACTCCATCCACACCTTTGGGGACCCCTGGACCTGCTGGGGTTGGACCCCGGCATATGGCACCCGAACAGGGACCCCTAGGTAAGCGCCCCACACTCGGGACGGATAGGACTCCACCGTAGGAAGAGGGTGGATAGTCTTCGCCGACTCCGTCCACACCTTTGGGAACCCCTGGAACAGGATTCCCTTAGGTAAGCCCCCCCATTGAGAACCCCACACTCGGGACGGATAGGACTCCACCAGGGTGCTACAGACCCCCCTATAGAGGATAAGTAGGGTAAGAAGGTGGATAGTACAGAACTTAGATTGAGAAGATGTGCCATACTGGGTCCAAAGAAAGAAGACTCTGTATTGATTCTTAGATTGAGAAGATGTGCCATACTGAGTCCAAAGAAAGAAGACTCTGTATTGATCCTTAGATTGAGAAGATGTGCCATACTGAGTCCAAAGAAAGAAGACTCTGTATTGATCTTTAGATTAAGAAGATGTGCCATACTGAGTCTCAAGAAAAAAGACTCCGTATTGATCTTTTAACACATATGCT